>NC_081390.1:23853287-23943287 GCF_030684315.1 Stegostoma tigrinum | reverse complement strand
TCTATCTTTAATTATTTTTCTTAATGCATATGAAAAATTCTTATCAAAGGATTCTGAATTCTTTCAGTGAGAGGAATTTCTTTTGGTATTGCTATGCATCACTTCAGTATATTGCTCAGTGTGTGTTTCATTAGCTCATTTTTTAAATATCTGAAACTGCATTTGCAACTCTTATCAATGTGCTCCAACATCACCAAGTGAGTTTAAGATGACAGTAAGATGTGGGAGCGGAAGTGGGTTGTTCAGACCATCAAGTATGCTCAGTCAGTCAATAAGATTGTCGCTGATCCAAAGATGTGCAGTGTAGATGGGTCAGCCATGGTAAATTTCCCATAGTGTCCAGGGATGTGCAGGCTTGGTGGGTTAGCCATGGGAATTGTAGGGTTATAGGAATAGAGCAGGGCACTGGATTTGGGTGGGATGCCCTTCAGAGGGGAAGTGTGGACTCAATGGGCCAAATGGCCTGTTTCCACATGAGGGATTCTGTGTTCCGATAATAAACTCCAATTTCATCTCCTTATTTTTCTGACAGATACTTTTCAATCTTTCTCTCCTCTTCCTTCCCAATTCCTTCTCATTTCTCTCCCTCTCTTTCTCTCTCTCTCTCTCTCTCTCTCTCTCTCTCTCTGTCCCTTCCACCCTTCTAATCTTCCCTCCATCCTGAATTTACACCCTGGAGACAACATCAGCCTAGAGCTGGTATGAACCTGCTGATTCAGAATGCCCACTGTACTTCCAGCTGCCCCCATTGTATGCTGCTGGGTAGACTCACTCACTTATTCACTGCCAGCAGTTTCAAACCTCTTGCCAGGCTGGGGTAAAATCTTTAGTTTCCTTCCCTGGATATGTGGGAATATGTGGGAATTGGCAATTTCTGTTACAGTCTAGGATTCCTCTCCTGACCCTGTACCTCTCCCGTGGGAGTTTCCTGAAATATTTCAAACTTTGTTTAAGGAAGAGGCATCACAAAAGGGGTTGGGGTTAGGTAGTGACATACAGAGGACAATAAAGACGGCTGATGTGGATCATCATGTGGAGCACCACCATGAACTGTTTTGGCTGAATGGCCTGTTCTATGTTGTAACATCCTAATCTCATTTTGTCACGAAACTCAAACTTTAATAGGCATGAGTGGTGACTTGTGGAATTTAATCTAAATTCTGTTTGGGTGATGGTCCTTTGATATAGCACCTGGTTAAGATCTGCGCGCACGCGTGTGTCTGTGTGTCTGTGTGAATAGCAGCATTTTATATGACTGTCCTTTTATTGTTCCTTACTTTGTGGCAGACACATCAGTAATCTATATGCTGTGTAGGTGCGGTTGCTTTTAAGTGTTCCTTATTCAATCACGAGTCTGTGGGTAGGTATTCACAGCAGACTAGCACGATGGTATAATAGGAGGGTTTTGGAAACTGCCCTTAATTTTTTATGAAATATATATTCAGCAACTAATGGCACAATACAGTCAGAGCTGGGCTGTGTAATGATGCACGACTCCACCGGCAAAGTAAACAAGAGGAGCCAATGGGCGATTAGTTGGTTGTAAAATATCTTTGGCAGAGATTGCCAGGACAATAACCACGCGAGTGGACTGCTGACTGGAGCCTCGAGACCCTGTTTGCCAACCAGGGGTCGGAATAGCTTTGGGATGGATATCTGCGCAGAGTTGGAAGGGCATTTTCCTGTGTTGGTGAAATGGGCAACCAATTAATATCATTTTACTTAAAGCTGCTAACAGAGGAAGGCATGAGTTTACTTGGTGACTTTTGTAAATTGTTGGCTGGGGGATGGGGAAGTACTCAGTGGGCTATTGAGCTTTCACCACTAGGTGGCATTTTGAGGCTTTCTCAATGTCATTGGCTGACAGCATGTCCTAGAGACACCTTGAGGTGGGAGAGCAGTCTCAAAAATTTCACTCACCAATGTAGGTGGGAAACGCATCAGAAATGTTAACTTCCCATAACAGTCATATTGAATGTGAAAATCTGAATCCTGACTCTTGCCTGGTTTTAACGAAGGTGGGATAAAGAGGAGGGCAGCTTGTCATTACTTCAAAGGCTGGTTGACAGTTGGGTGGCTCAATGGTTAGCAGTGCTGCTTCACTGCACCAGGGATCCAGATTTGATTCCACCCTCGGTCAACTGTCTGTGTGGAATTTGCACATTGCCCCTGTGCCTGCCTGAGTTTCCACCGGGTGCTCCGGCTTCCTCCCACAGTCCAAAAGTTAGGTGCTAAGTTTTCCTGTAGTGTCCAGGGATTGCAGGCCAGGTGGGTTACCTACAGTTAATGTGGGGCTATAGGGATTGGGCAGGGGACAGGTGAGGGTCTGAGTGGGGTGCTCGTGGGAGGATCGGTGCAGACTCATTGAGTTGAATGACCTCTTTCTGCACTTTAGGGACCCTGTGAAATGTTAAAACCTGCTTCTGTGCCTCGTATTTAACTCACACCAATGTAATCTCGGCTTGTCAACAGTGAGGAAGGTCAGAATACTTGGTGCTGGGAGGTAAAAGCCAGCTGGATTCACTAAGTTTGAAAAGTTCACCTCCAACTCTTAAGGAATGTAAGAAACAGCAGTACTTGGGCCCTTGAACCTGTCTGCCATTCCATATGGTCACTACTTATACCTACCTCAGCTGCATCTTCTTACACTTTCCCAAAACTCTGAACTCCCTTCATTTACAAAAGAAGCTATTAACTTCCTCCTTGAATGCCCACGATAACTAAATATCCACAAATGTCAGGGACGCAGAATTCCAAAAATTCTCTGTTCATCTGATAACCCCTGCCTCCTTCCACCCCTCCAACCAATGTGCCCATTAATCTTTGCTGCCTCCGAGCTCTGTGTGGCAGATGAGAGGGGACATGGCTTCCAGTGTACACTGGCCCCAGTCTCCTCAATGCTCCTGGCCATGTGCCCCCTTTATACCCTGCTCCAGTTTCCCTAGCTACACACTCCTTTCTGACACTCGGTCAATTCATTCTCCATTCACCAACCCTCACCACACACCAACCCCTGCCTTCCCATTCACATGACCTTCATCTTCTCAGCACCTCTGCACTCATCCCTGGCACTGACCACCTTACCCAGCTGCTAGTCTGGTCAGCTGCAGTCAGGTAATGAAGTTAGAAATTACCCCTATTTGAATCTGGTGTGGGTGTAGCCCCCTCTGGTTTGCTTCGCCATTCTATAAGATGGTCGTTGTTCTGATTATTCCACAATCTCGCCTGGCCCCAAAAAATTGAGAGTCAGGGCTTGCCATTAAGTTTGCTGGGGCTCAGAGCTAGCCCTTCTCTTCCCAGTGTTTTACCCCCTGTTCCTGCCCTGCTTCCTGAGCTAAAACCCAGCCCACAGGCTAACTCAAGCAGAAATGGAGGAAGCTTGGTAAGAAGTGCATTTGAAATGACCCTGAGAGTTCAATGGGGTCATGTCACTGCAGAGGGAGGAGAATTCCTTTAGCCGTGTGGAGCTACAATGTAAATGATTTACAAAGAGCATGCTCCGCAAAGTCACAAAACCCTTCTCCTACCCCCACCTCCAACTGAAGTGAAACTTGAGCTTAATGTAGATGGTTTTATTTTACTTCACTCTCATGTAGGAGGGATCCAGTGTGTCAAGCAGCATCCGAGAGGAGTTTTATAGACAGCAGTTTAGAGGGGCACAACTTTTATTTCCTTCGACAGTAAGTAGTTGATTTGTTTGTAGCCTCACCCCTGTCAATGCAGTCAAGATGTCCATGAGTTCTGTGTGTGGCAAAGTTCCAGAGCTCCGCAGACCAAGGATGATACCCCTCCACACAGGCCAGCACTACATCTGTGTTTTCTCCTATAAACAATGATTTCTTTATTAAAGAGATGAATAATTCTGTTGATTGCAAACATGCACCTACTTCTTTTGCATCAAATTTACAGCATTGAGATATGTTGTTTGGGACCAGTGATCAATGTCAGTGTTTATGCCCCTCTCAAGCCTTGTCTCATCCCTCTCGTATTTTATTCTATCTGTAAAGCCTCCAAATGCTGTCTGCCTCGAGTACTTATCTAATATTCCTGTGCTTGCATCCAGTTCTGGTTGTTAGCCCCCTCAGCTATTCTGTATGTTAGAAGGTAAGTACTCTCACAGCCATCTGAATAGTGATATTAATAAATGAATTTAGTAATATACTATTTGTGATTCTATTTTTTCCCTAAGCCAAGAAATGCAGTCACCTAAGTATGTGTGAAAGCAATTGAAGAACAAACATGCACCTTGAAAGATAAGATAGGACAGAGCCCACAGTTCCTAATGATACCTGCCCATTTTGAACTCTTCTACATTCTCTCTTGTTGCTCTGCCTTGGAAGCCAGTTCATCCATAGATAACACAGTGTGGAGCTGGAGGAACACAGCTGGCCAGACAGCATCAGAGGAGCAGGAAAGCTGACATTTTGGGTCGGATTTCTGAAGAAGGGTCCCGACCCGAAACATCAACTTTCCTGCTCCTCTGCTGCCTGGCCTGCTGTGTTCCTCCAGCTCCACACACTGTGTTATCTCTGACTCCAGCGTCTGTAGTTCTTGCTATCTCCAATTCATCTATGCAGTTGCCTTTGTGAGGCCTGTGGCTTGCTGTAAGTGTGGGCTTTGCTTGTGCTGCCTTTACTTTGAGCATTGTATTCAAACTTCGCACACATTCGGAGATTTGCAATTGCTTTTTGTTTTGTTGTGATGTTTAAATCAGCTTCTTCCCCCTCCCTCACCTTTGAAGCAGCACACAGTCCAGATCCCAACTTGTCTTGTGTCATTTTCAGCTCTTTTCTAAACCTCAGTTTAAATCTTGCACTTTTCTGCTTAAGTTCCTCTGTTGCTAGCAAAGGCCTTTTCTTATTTACCCAGTCAAAACGCTCAGTGATTTTGAACCTGTCAATGGAATTTCCCCCTTACCTTTCCTGATGGAAACAATCCCGGCTTCACTTGGGCTCATGTCCCTCCAGATTCTTGGTATCCTCTGAGGAGATTCAGGAGCCAGAAAAGGAAATTGAACGGAAATCAGGATAGTTCCCGATGATGTGATGGTGAAGTGGTAATGCCTATCTCACGTACCCTCTCACTTCCCTGTTCTTGCCCAGGACACCTTCACCCACGTGCTCACTGTTTTTTTGGACACCTCGTCCCCCCACCCCACCCCCAACCGGACTCTCTACAAACCCCAGTTTGGGAAACTTTTAGAATGGAAAAATGGAAATTCCAAGAAAAATCAAAAATCTGGAGGAAGATTCAAGTTATTCTGTTTCACTAGTGTAAGATGCCTCTTTTACAGAAGCATATCCTGCCATTTATGATTTTAAAAACATAGAAACCTAGAACATAGGAGCATGTCTAGGCCATTCGGCCCTTCAACCCACTCCACCATTCAATATGATCAGGTCTGATTGTTCATTAGGTATAGCCCAGACGGGCTGAATGGGCTTCTCCTGGGCTATATGATTCAGTGGTAAGGTGATGAAATTCAGAGATGATCAGGAGGCCAGAATTGAAAGAACAGAAAGATGTTCTTCTGAGTTACTTAGAAATGTACAAAATAGGAGCAGGAGTAGGCCATTCAGCCCTTCAAGCCTGACCTAGCACTCAGTACGATCATGACTGATCATCCAACGCAGTCCCCTATTCCCACTTTCTCTCCATATTCTTTGATCCCTTTACCCCTCAGAACAACATCTAACTTCATAAAAATATTCTGTGTTTTGGCCTCAGCTGCTTTCTGTGGCAGAGAATTCCACAGGCTCCACTCTCTGGGTGAAGACATTTCTCCTCATCTCAGTCCGAAAGGGCCTATCCCGAACACTTAAACTTTTGATCCCCAGTTCTGGACTCCCCAGTTATTGGGAACATTGTGAAAGCTGTTTTCTCATGTTGAGCTAACATGCTTCAGAAAGTAATGGAAAGTTGCCTCGTATCTGTTGGCCTGCTTTACACAAATGGAGATCAAGTGTTCCCAGCATCTCAGGGCAGAGACCATTTGTTTACATGCAAGAACATGTTACAGCCTGGCCTCCTCTCTCAAACAGCTCATTTTATCTTGTCTATTTCCCAAAATATAAGCTGGCACTCTCCCACCCTCTTTTCCTCCACCTTACCCTTAACCCTTCTCTCCTTTCCACACTCCTTTCCGATACTTCCACATTTTTGCATCTCGATTTTCCATCTTGACGTGTGGCAACCATGGCTGATTGGGTAGCTCTCCTGCTATAACACTGCAGCTGTGAGTTCCACTCCAAAGATCTGAGCAGAATATCGAGACTGACGCCTGGAGTTTGGCATGCTGGGGGGCTGTTCCATCTTTTTGGGTCATTTATTCCTTCAGTGGATAAAAATGACTCAACCACCACATTAGCAAAGAACAATAGTCTGTCTAGTTCATCCCCTTTTGAGCAGAACCCTGACAAAAATCACAACGCAGTGCATCTATTTTGTGGTGGCCAGTTGCTGTATTGTACATCCCGTGTGTTTTTTCATTTGTTCGCGGGACGTGAATGCCACCGGCTAATCAGCCTGAAAGGAGGAGGTCCAGTTGAGGTCTAAAAGATGCTGAAGTAGAAGTGGAAAGGATGTCTCCTTATCTGGGGAAATCTAGAACAAACAGTCATAATTTTAGGATAAGGGGTAGCAGATTTAAAACAGATGAGGACTAATTACTTCTCTCAAAGGGTTGTGAATCTGTGGAATTCGCTCTCCTAGGGTGCAGTGGATGCTGGAATATTGAGTAAGTTTAAGGAGGAGATAAGACAAGCTTTGTAATTAGCAATGGTTTGAAGGGTTATGGAGAGTGGACCAGGAGGTCCTGCATCTTTACCCTGTCCCACACCATGTACCCAAAGATCAAGAGCACGCGTGCCACCAAAAAAACTAATATTTTAAAAATAACTAAAATGTGGGTGCAACCGTGCATGACAAACATACACAGACTCCAGAGCACAGTTGGGCTGGGAAGGGCCTACCTTTGTCAATTTCACTCTAATACCTACAAGGCAGCACCTCGGACAGTGAGAGATAGTAAGAACTGCTGCTGCTGGAGTCAGAGACAACAGTGTGTAGTTGGAGGAACACAGCAGGCCAGGCAGCATCAGAAGAGCAGGAAAGTTGGCGTTTCGGGTCAGGCCCATTCTTCAGAAGCTGGGGAGGGGGAAGGGAGCTGGGAAACGTGTAGTGAGAGGAGGGGTGGGGCTGTGGAAGGCAGGTGGATGGCAATAGGTGAGTACAGGTAGGCAGTGGTGGGGATTGGTCAGTGAGGTGGGAGAAGCGGATAGGTGGGCAAGAACATGGATAGGTTGTGTCAGGCAGGGATGAGAGGAAGGGTTGGACATGTGATGAGGCCGGGGGGGTGGGGAGATTTTGAAACTGGTAAAGTCCACTTTGAGACTATTGGGCCCTAGGCTCCCAAGGCAGGATGTGAGGTGCTGCTCCTCCAGTTTGGTGGTGGTGTCGTTGTGACACTGGAGGCAACCCAGGATGGACATATCACCCAGGGAGTGGGAGAGGGAGTTAAAATGGTTCGCAACTGGAAGGGGTTGTCCTTTGTCGCAAACAGAGTGCAGATGCTCTACAAAAGTGGTCTCTGAGCCTCCGTTTGGTCTCACCAATGTAGAGGAGGCCACATCGGGAACAACGGATGCAGTAGACCACATTGACGAATGGGCAGGTGAACCTCTGTCTAATGTGGTAACTAGACTCAGGCTGATTACTTTCAAGTTGATCATTCAAATGTGATATCTGGAGCAAACGATTTCATCTCTTCTCGTAATAATTTAACAAGTAATCTAACAGCATGTTCTCCGTTCACTCCACGTTACATCCTCTCAGTGCATCTTTATGCCTTTTTGGTCAGGGCGGGTTTGGTTTGCTCATGTCGTCGCTGTGACTTGGTATCTCTGGCGTCTCAATCCACCCTCCCCTTCACATTCCTTTTGTTGCTGTCTGCTGAACAAACAGATGTTAGCTTTGTGTGTGCTTTTGAGTTCCTTGGAAGCTTTCAACCCTCTGTTATGAGTGCAGATGGGGAGATATTTCACTGAGATGCAGTAGTAATTGCCAGGGAGTGGTCAGTGAACACATGGAATGGATAATTGATCTAATGGCCAGGGAACAAAGTGTAACTGCCTGGCCTTTTCAGGAGGTGCACATGTTAAAAGCTGCTCTTTGTGTTAGATGACCCGCTGTGTGAAGCTTTAAAGTTCATTTATTTTAACTTGTTGCCAAATTACAGGGCTGATAATCTGTCAAAAGTGTGAGTTATTTTGTTCCTGTAGCTGAACACCAATAAAAGATGGTCTAAAAATTCCGGGGCAAATCGGAATAACATTTTTAAAAGTTAATGTGACAGGGGCTTGTTTGAGTTCAGATCCATAAAGGGCCTATTGTAAGCTCTGACCTATTAAGCTATTAAATAAAGTGGAGAGGTCTGTAATTCTTACAAACTGGAAGATTGGCTGGCTTTCAATGATTTGTTCTTATGCCTTGAGATCGGGGTGGGGGGGATATTCTCAGGGGGCTAGTTTAGAAAAGACTTCACTCCCAGGATGGCCTGAGGACCGACACACTCCACTGGGGAATGTGGGTGTGTGTACACTGGGTGGGGAACCAGACGAGAGTGCTCAAAGCCCTGACACACCAGTAACTTCCTGCCAAAAGGTGAAATCCTAAAACCCGTCTGTAAAAAGGAAAAACTACATTTCCATAGCACCGAGCAGCCACTTGGAATGCTCCCACTCCCAAGTCCTATACAGCCAATTAAGTGTGCCTTTGTTTCAGTGTCGTCCCTATTGTCATGTAGGAAATACAGCAAGCTCTCACATACACAGTAACATAGTGACCAGTGCGATATTGATTTGTGGGTTAATTATTGGCCAGAACACTGGGGGCATAGGGGAGTTAACCTCTCTTATTCAAATCGTACGATGGGATCTTTATTGTCTATCTGGGAGGGTGGACCAGGCCTCAGTTTTATCTTGTATGACCTGACCTGGCCTTTTTGTTGAACCAATACTTGGTTATGAGTGTGCCACCCAGTGTTAAAAGGTGAGTTCCACAGACAGACAGATCAAAGCCCTTCAGATTTGAAGTAGATGACTGAGAAAAGGTGGAGCCGCACACCAGGTAGATAAGGGAAGGGAAACCCAGATCACCGCTTCAAGACCACTGCTAGCAACCAGTTTCAAGTAAACTTGGGATGATCATGGGGTAGAAGCTACATACTGTTTACAGCATAACAATAGGCCATTCAGCCCAAGAGCTACCTACCTTCCCCTCTGTAAATGCCTGCTATTCCTTTGGGATATGTGTTCCTCCCATTTTGGCCTCTTGTGTGTTCCCAGTCACAATTGCTTCACTATTGGGAATTTAAGTTGCTAGAGGCCCCATGCTCTGGAATCCCTTCCCTGGCTTTCTGTGCCTCTCCTAGTTTCCGAATTTAAGTCACTTCTTAAAACTCTTTAACCAAGTTTTTGATCATCTGACCTAATATCTACTTACATGACTTGTTTTATAATGCTGCTGTGAAAAGTCTTGCAATATTTTGAAATATTGAAGTCACTTTATAAATATTGTAGTACTCCATAAAAAAATCCCACTGTATCTATTTTTTGTCCCTTGTTCAACAAATACTCTGTTACTCATTTATACTTATTTTTATGCATTTATACTATTTGTTCTGGTGAGGTTTCTGTGCATTTACATATCTGCTGTGACCAGATTTCTTGATTACTGTTAAAAAAGTTATTAACAGACTGTACACAATGGTAAGGCTAATGAGCAGCATGCTCTGAGCTGTACAGAATCCAACGTTCTAGCAAAGTACTAATTAACTGAGGTCACACTTTAAATCAGAGGTTCATAGAATCCCTCCAGTGTGGAGACAGGCCATTCAGACCACTTCAGTACACCGACCCTCCGAAGAGCATCCCACCCAGACCCACCTCCGCTACCCTATCCCTGTAATACTGCATTTCCCATGGCTAACCCATGCAACTTACAAATTTCTGGACAATATGGGGCAACTTAGCATGGCCAATCCATCTAACCTGCACATCTTTGGACTGTGGGAGGAAACCAGAGTACCCCGGAGGAAACCCACACAACCACAGGGAGAATGTGTGTGAATTCCACACAGAATCACCGGAGGCTGGAATGAAACACAGGTCCCTAGCACTGTGAGGCAGCAGTGCTAACCACTGAGCCACCATGCTGCTTGTCTTCATACTAATAAATCACTATTTCCACCTCAACTAATCAATGTCATAGCAAGTTTTTGCCATTCTCTGACAGACAGAAATTCTCTTGAATGCAATGTTGGGTTTATTAAGGACCATTGTATCTTTATAATAACACAGCATGGAGCTGGAGGAACACAGCAGGCCAGGCAATATCGAAGGAGCAGGAAGGTTGATGTTTCAGGTTGGGACCTTTCTTCAGAAATGGGAGAGGGGGAAGGGAGCTCAGAAATAAATAGAGAGAGGAGTGTTGGGGCTGGGGAAGGTAGGTGGGGTGGTGATAGGTGAGTGCATTTAGGGGATTGGTCAGTGAGGTGGGAGGAGCGGGTGGGTAGGAGAGAAAATGGACAGGTTGTGTCAGAACAAGAAGGTGGGGATGAGAGGGAGAGTTGGTCATGGGATGAGGCTGGGGGTGGGGAGATTTTAAAATTGGTGAATTTCATGTTTAGGCCGCTGGACCTAGTTTTGCACTTGCCAATAATCATTTTTATTTCTATCCAATCTAGCCCTTTGGTGACTGTAAAAAGTTCTCCCAGTCTTCTATTACTATAGAAAAAAGCCTCAACCTGTTGATTCATCTCTAAATCTCTTTTGCACCTTTGTTGCTCCCTCTTGTCATGCTATGTCAGTTATCTGGGTGGCTGGTTTGCGATGCAGAGTGATACCAGCATCACGGGTTCAGTTCCTGTACCAGCTGAGATTACCATGAAGGACCCTCCTTCTCAACCTGATACAGGGTGACCCTCAGGTTAAATGACCACCGATTGTCTCTCTCTAATGAGAGAGCAGCCCTATGGTCCAGTAGGACAATGGCAACTTTGTCACAGTCAGCAGACCAAATCTGAGCAGAGAACTGTAAGTACTAGGGTGCGGATTAGGAAAGTTGAGTCATTTCAACACACCTGAGGGAGCAAGTAAAGGGCTGTTTTACTGAAATGTCACAATTGTGTAACTTGAAATTGTTCGGTATCCAATCCCTGCATGTGTAGAATAAGCAATTGGCTCTTTGGAGGAGGTCTTCAGAATTTGATTAACAGATCTGGCTAATGCTCAGAAGTCTGAATGGAAGGTTCTCGAATCCACTTGGGGTTGAGGGTTCCATATCCAGCAGTTTTAGATTTCAGACAAGAGCTGGGAAAAATTGAGTGGACTCAATGGGAATTGATTGCCCAATGTGGTGATAGGATCTGGAATTTACCACCAGAAAGAACGGTAGAGGCAGAAATATTCATAACAAGTATGTACTTGAAGTGCTGTAACCTATAGAGTTATTGGCTCACAACTGGAAGGTGGGACAAGTTGTTAACTGGCATGGACACAATGCATCCTTGATGATTTTTGAACTGACCATTACCCTCAGTACCTACACTGCCCCTGCTAACTCCTCACTTCCATTAATTCAGGAAATGAGCTGATATGGTGGAATCTGTCATTCTGAGCAGCAGAATTTCTGGAGAAATTTTCTGGGACATTCTACAAGGCGATTTCCTGCAGAAATGACTGCCAGGTCGACTCCTGCACAGTCACAAAGAGATATTTAATTAAACTGGTACAGCAAAGAAATTGTGCTGCAATTTTCCAGTCACTTGCCAAGAGGCTGTATGGAAATGCTGGATTGCGTGAGGAGTTTCCTTTTTTAACTTCCCAGCCAAAAACTCATCACAGAGTTTACTGATTACTAAAACAAAGGTAAGGACAGGTTCAGCAGCTGAATCCAAGCTCAGAGTGATATGATATATAGCCACTATAAAGCCCGACTCTTCACAGACCTCATTTTGAAGAGTTTGTTGGTTTTCAGCATTGCAGTGTAGATGGATGTGAGGTTGTGTTATGTTTACAACCATGAAGTAGCTTCAGTACATCATTAATGGGATTTGTCTCAGGGAAGGTCTTGCAAGTGCTGAGACCATTTGCATCTCATTTCTTTCTGTTTCATGCTTTCCTTCTTTCAACTCAGTCTTTAGGGGAGGTGATGGCCAAGTGGTATTATTGCTGGACTGCTAATCCAGAGACTCAGATAATATTCTGAGGACCTGGGTTCAAATCCCATCACAGCAGAATTTGAATTCAATAAAATATCCTGGATTAAGAATCTAATGATGAACATGATTGTCAGGTAAAACCCATCTGGTTCACTAATCTCCTTTAGGGAAGGAAACTGCCATCCTTACCTGGTCTGGCCTACTCCAGACCCACAGAAATGTGGCTGACTCTTAACTGCCCTCTGGGTAATTAGGGATGGGCAATAAATGCTGCCTAGCCAGTGATGCCCTCATCCGATGAATGAATAAAAGAATCTGCTTCATTCGTCCCTCATAGTAGAGTGAACTTTCTCAAGTTGCTCATGCTGAGCCCCTGAACAATTCTTTCTATGTTTTCTCTGAGGTAGATGGTGTTGGGATTCTCAGAGGTATATAAATTTATAGTGGCAGACAAGTGATTCACCTGTCAAAGTGTTCACAATCAGAATCTCCCTTTGACTCTATGAATTTACCAAATCGTATTAACTGAATCCTGCTAGATTTCAATGCTGATGTATAAGTGTAGCTCCAAGGTATAAATTGGCTCGGTATTTTTTCAAATTCCTCCATTGGATATGGGCATCCAAAAACTGCAAAATCAGCATTTGTTATGGAGTCCTCTAGAATCATACAGCGTGGAAACATACCGCTTGGTCCAAATTGTCCATGCTGACCAAGTTTCCCAAGCTAAAGTAGTCTCATTCGTCCACACTTGGCCCATATCCCTCTAAACCTTTCCTATTCATACATCTATCCAAATGTCTTTTACATGTTGTAACTGTACTCTGGAACTAATACTTCCTCTGGCAGCTCACTTCACATAGGAACCACCCTCTGTGTGAAAATGTTGCCCCTTAGGTCACTTTTAAATCTTCCTCTTCTCACTTTAAAAATAAGCCTTCTACTCTTGAACATGCCTACCCTCGGGAGAAGACCTTTGCTATTCACTTTATCTGTGCTCCTCGCTATTCACTTTATCTATGCACCTCATGAGTTTCTAAATCTATCTAAGGTCACTCTTCCGTCTCCTACACCCCAGGGGAAAAGGCCTCAGCTTATCGAGCCTCTCCTTATAACACAAACCCTCCAGCACTGGTAACATCCTTGTAAATCTTTTCTGAACTCATTTCAATTTAACAGCATCCTTCCTATTCGCAGGCAACAAGACCTGTACACAGCATGCCAAAAATAGCATCACAAATGTCCTGTACAACCGCAAAATGATGTCCCAATTTCTATACGCAATTGGTGACAACAATGAACGCAAGCATGCCAAACACCACCTTCACCATCCTGTCTACCTGCCATGTAACTTTCAAGGAGAGTAGGAACTGCAGATGCTGGAGAATCTGAGATAACAAGGTGTAGAGCTGGATGAACACAGCAGGCCAAGCAGCATCAGAGGAGCAGGAAGGCTGACGTTTCGGGCCTAGACCCTTCTTCAGATTTTCTGAAGAAGGGTCTAGGCCCAAAACGGCAGCCTTCCTCGTCTGATGCTGCTTGGCCTGCTGTGTCCATCCAGCTCTGCACCTTGCTGTGCAACTTTCAAAGATTTGTTTCCCATCCCTAATTGCCTGTGAGAATGTGGTTGAAATAACTACCCGGCCTGTGGCAGTCTTAAAGGTTAGGTAGACATGCAGTGCTGTCAGGCTGTTCCAGGAACTTGACCCATCAACACTGAAGGAACGGCGATATATTTCCAAGTCCAGATGGTGAGTGGTTTGGAGGGAAACTTGCTGGTTGTCGTGGTCCCAAATATCTGCTCTCCTTGCCCTTCTAGGTAGCAGAGGCAATAATTTTAGAAGGTGGTGTGTAACAGTGGTGCATCATGCTGCTTTTGTGCCTTGGTGGTAGGGGTGGTGAATGTTGAAGGTGGTGGATGGCATACTGATCAAATGGAGCACTGGTGTTAAGCCTCCTGAGTGTTGTTGGAGCTGCACTCATCCAGACTAGTGGAGAGTATTCCATCACACTCCTGACTTGTGTTTTGGAGAGTTAAGAAGTGAGCTTCTTGCCACAGAATTCCCCAGCCTCTGACCTGCTTTTACATGTGTTTAATATGGCTAGTTCAACCCAGTGGAGAGTTTTCTCATTGATTCCAGTTTTTTTGATGCCTTTCAGTCAATACAGCCTTGATGTCAAGGGCTGTCACTCTCACCTCACCTCTGGAATTCAGCTTTTTTGTCCATGTTTGAACCAAGGCTGTAATGAGGTCAGGAGATCAGTGGCCCTGGCGGAACCCAAACAGAACATCAGTGAGCAAGTTATTACTGTGTAAGTACTGCCTGATAGCTCTGCTGATGACCCTTACTGGTGATTGGCAATAGTCTTTTGGGGCAGTAATTAGCCAGGTTGGATTGGTCCTGCTTTTGTTTTGAGTACAGGACATTCTCAGGCAATTTTCCACATTGGAACGTAGAACAAAACAACACAGGAACAGGACTTTCGATCCATCATGTGTGGGCTGACCATGATGCCATTCTAAACTGATCCTATTTGTCTGCACGTGATCCATAACCCTCTATACCCTGACTGGTCATGTGTCTGTCTAAAAGCCTTTTGAACTTTGCTAACGTGTATGTTTCTACTACCTCCTCTGACAGCATGTTCCATACACTCTCCGTTTTCTTCACACAGCTCGTTTAAACTTTTCCCCTCTCACCTTAAACCTGTGCCCCCTAGTATTTGACATTGTTTGGTAGATGCCAGTTTTATGCTGCATTGGAATAGCTTGGTTAGGGGCATGGCTATCTGTGAAGCCCAAATCTTCAGTACTATTGCCAAAATATTGTCAGGGTTCACAGCCATTACGGTGTCCAGTGCCTTTATTCATTTATTGATAGCAAATGGAGTGAATCAAATTAATTGAAAACTGGTATGTTTGATGCTGGGACTCCCTGGAAGAGGCTGAGCTGGATCATCCAGTTGGTGCATCTGGCTAAAGATGAGTGTAAATGGTTCACTCATCTCATTGTTAAGAAGTAACTAAGGGCTTTCTCCTTAGGCTGCACATCTCAATCTAAGTCACCCCAGCTTCTGGGAGATCTGAAGGAGGAAGAACTGGTATTGATGAAAGGTCATAGCATCTCCTTTTTTTTATTCTAATGACTTACATAATGTAGGAGAAGGTACAGCCATTTGCACACAAAGGTTCATCAATCTTTTCTACATAAAATGATTGTATTTATGATGATCTGAGGGGTCAACAGTTTAAAATTTGCAAAATAGGGGGTCACCCATTTAAGTCCGAGATGAAGAGGAATTTCTTCTCTCAGATGATGGTGGATCTTTGGAATTCTTTACTGCAAAAGGCTGTAGAGCTAGGTCACTAAATATATTCAAAGCTGGAATAGATTTTCAATCAGTAAAAGAATCAAGCATTGTGAAGAAAAAGCAGGAAAATGGAGTTGAGAATGATCAAGTCAGTCATGAGCTCATTGAATGGCAGAACAGATTCACTGGGCTGACTGGTCTGTCTGTGGCTGTTCCTATGTCTCATGATGAAAGAATATTTATTGTCCAGGAAAAGCACTCCTACAATTTGAAAAGGTACATGTCGCCTTACATTTTTGTCTGGGAGGTAGATAAATGTCTCACCTGAAAGAAAACCAAAACAGCTGGGAAACCCTACAGTTTTTGGCAGCATCTGTGGCAAGAAAGTAGAGTTAACATTTCAGAACTCTGGAGAAGGGTCACGAGACCCGAAAGATTAATTCTGCTTCCTGCTGCCAGGCCTGATGAGATTTTCCAGCAATTTTTTTTGCTTTTGTTTCTGATTTCCAGCATCCACAGTTCTTTGGGGTGTTTTTGCTTAGTGTCTGATCTGAAAGGCTCTTCCTCCAAGAGTGCTACACCCTGTCAATACTGCACTGGGAACCCCGCTGAGGTTATTGCACCCTGGTCTCTCCACTGGAACTTACTTCCAGATCAGATGGTTGTGGGTTTATGAGATTGCTACCCACTGAACTTTAGCTGATATCTGAAGGAGGTTCCTACATGGAACACCACGAAGAGTGTAACTATGGTCCAGAAAGTGGCCTCATCTTAAGTCTCTTCTTAAGTTTCCAAGCAAAAGCAGAGTGTTATTTTGTGATTGTTGTTGCTCCTCACAAGTTAATTTGGGAACAAACCAACCTGAAACTGAGCTGTGTGTATTCATGGGTAAGAGGGTTGCAATTGGAGATGAAGAGGTCGAGGGAGGGTAGGAGGCCTGGGGGTGGTGTCCAGGAGGAGGACTTGTGTTGGAAGCGGGTGAAGGGGTCAGTGGAAGGAGGGTTGGGTTCCCGGTTGAAGAAGTAGGTGTTCATCCAGCCTCACATTTTATTATCTTGTGTGTATTCATACTAGTTTCTGAGCAGAGAGGGCCAGAGGGTTTGTGTTTAAAGGCAGCCTGTGAAGAATGAGATTGGTGGCTACAATATAGGCTAATTCTTTTGGTGTCGCAATTGTAAATCTCTTGGACAGGCAGCCACTGAGGATTTGACCCGCCCTTCAAATTGAAAGCTAGCTCTGTCAGTGTGGAATCTTGTTAGCGCTGAGCCCTGAAAAAAAAGGCAAGCTCTGTTCATGCTGAGCCTGCCTTGTGGCATTTGGTGTTTAAATCCTGGGGAAGCATTTTTATTTAATTTCTGCAGAAAACCTTCATGAATGGCTCGCCTTGGCAAATCTCACGCAGCTTGTACAGTTCAGAAACCAAAAGTCGGCTCACTCAGATCATATTGAAATGATGTAGGATGATCTTGTGCTCGCTCTATCTCTTTGAACAGGAGGGAGGTCTGAGGTGTGGGGGGCGGTTGGGGGGGGTGGGGGATGTGCTGCTAATATCCAGCGATCACTTTCTGAAAATTTGCTGACAGTTTTCACAAGTAGCAGGTGGGGCTGTGCGGACTTTGAGACCCCATGGAGCTGCTTTGCATTGTGATGTTTCTTAATTCATAGGAAAGTTTTCCTTGGCACAATATCAATGGGCGTCTGGAAAGAATAAAAAGCTCACTGCAGGGGACCTGATTGTTCTCCTGTGTTTCTGGCAGAGCCAGTGGCCTCTCTTGCCTAGACATGCAGTTGCAACACAGCACTTTCACAGAGCTACCTATTGCAGCAAAGGCTGACTGACTGACAGGCAAGAGACAAGACAGTAGCAGGGAAGTTCAGGGAGTGCGCCTACTGTTTGTGCTCGATAATCAGCTGAAAGGCATGACATTCATTGACCGCAGTGCGTGTCCAGTGAGGCTGCTTTACTCCAGCTCCAATGTTGGCAGCAGCTGTGGTGTTACATATAGGGGGATCAGCTGCCTCTTGTCCTACCCTAACCACAAAGTTAACCACAGCAACACCCTCCCCTTCCCAAAAGTAAAACAGAATTGGCAATGTGAGATATTTCCAACTATCCAACAAGATGCTTGTTCCAATAAGGCCATTCTCCTCTTGCCAAGCCACACTTTACCTACTTGTAACTTCATGGGTAAGAGGTAATGGGAACTGCAGATGCTGGAGAATCCGAGATAACAAAGTGTGAAGCTGGATGAGCACAGCAGGCCAAGCAGCATCTTAAGAGCACAAAAGCTGATGTTTCGGGCCTAGACTTTTGTGCTCCTAAGATGCTGCTTGGCCTGCTGTGTTCATCCAGCTCCACACTTTGTTATCTCTGTAACTTCATGGGCAAGTTCTAGCTGAATCAACAATCGGTGCAGGTTAATGTTAGGGTTTAAGTTCCTTCTCCCAGGTCCAGCTAAGGGAACACCCAAACCATAAACCTTTCACCACACTCTTGTATGCACATTATTGTGAAGCTGCAAGGCCTCTTTTTCCTGATTTTAAAAAAACAAATTACCTCCCTCATTTCAAGCTAATTTTGCTGACTGATCTCGACGAGAGATTCTGGACCTATCTGTCAATGAAAGGACACTGAAAAACGCAGTTCTTTGTGAATCTCCAGCCTCATGAAGCTCCGGTGGGGTCATCCAGCAGAATAAAGAATATTCTAGCTGCTGGGGAAGGATAGTTGAGACCAAAGCGGTGAGGCAAAATATTTGTGAGTTTTACCCCCAGAGTTCTAGCATCACCAGAAAGAAAGAGCTTGGGTTTACAGCGAGCCTTTCACAGCCACAGAATGTTACAAACAGTTTTATAGCCAAACAAACCCAATTGGAATGTTGTTGTAGGAAGGGGAGCCACTTAGCCTGTGTTCACCAGTTTCAGGAGTGGAACTTAAAGCACCAGCTTCAATAGACAATAGACAATAGGTGCAGGAGTAGGCCATTCAGCCCTTTGAGCCAGCACCACCATTCATTATGATCATGGCTGATCATCCACAATCAGTATCCTGTTCCTGCCTTATCCCTATAACCCTTGATTCCAGTTCTCAGTTTTCAGACAGTTAGCCATAAACCACAGTGTATCACACAGTGAAGTTACCTTGCAGACAAAGCTATCTTGCATTACTGTTTTATGTGTTCATTCTTTGGTAATATTTGATTCTTTTTAAAACATTGATTTGTGGGTCATGTGTGTGCCCCTAGCTAGTTAGCAGTTATTGCCCATCCCTAACTGCCCTTGAGAAGGTGATGGTGAGCTGCTTCCTTGAACTGCTGTGGGTTGATTCAGAATACCACTAGGGAGACAATTCCAGGAATTTGACCTGGTGACAGTGAAATATTTCCAAGTCAGGGTGATAAGCGGCTTGGAGGGAACTTGTAGATGGTGGTCTTTCCATGTATCTGCTGCCCTTGTCTTTCTAGATGGAAAAGATCATGGCTTTGGAAGGTTGCCTAAGGAGTTTGATGAATTTCTGCACTGCTGCTGCTGAGCTGACCATATTTCCTTTAGCATCCACTGTATCAAATAAAGAGGGTCTCCTTCAATTCTGCACTGATGCCTCTGTGACTACAGACAGTAGGGAAAACTTCAATTCTGCTAATTTTTGTCTGTGTCCCTTTCAATCAGACACATTTTGCATCTCAAACTTCCCTTTACGTGGTAGCATGAACAAGATTAAGAATCTGTCTCCTGAACCTCCGTTATGTATGAGCTATATCGCACCAACACACACTCATTATGTCGCATATAGAATCAGGATCAATTGCTCTAAAGTGATTTTGCTGGCCATTACCTCACATCTTTAATCTTTTTAAAGTGCATTGTGACTCAATAATGTAATTGGTAAGACATGACTGATAGTGATAGTTTGTTAAGGATTTTATAATTGTGCATAAATGCATTGATTTTCCACGGAATGAGGTCCTTGTGTCGTGTCCTTTCCAATGGCGCATCTTCCTGGATTCTGAATCCAGGGCTTGCTGAAACTATTTAGTGTGACTAGTGCAGGATACACAGGCTGGTCCTGTCATCTGAGCCAACCATGTAAAAGCAACTTCAAATGCTATTTATTATCGACACAGGAAAAGTGAGGTTATTTTGTGATCTCCGTGATCAGTTTTGTCTATTAATCTTGGATCGTGATCAGTTTCTGCACCAGAGACCCAGGCCTATAGACTGTGTCACAAACACACCTGACATAGGGGTCTTACACCAGAGGGATGTCTTTCAGCCACGGGGAGAGATAACCCAACCCATTTGCCAGTAGGTATGAGCCCTCCTTCTCCATGAGGAAGCTCAGATCAGGAAAACAGATCTTCACAAAGAGAAGGGAAATCAGTTCAGGGTTGTCTGGTTGGTGATTGTTGGAATTTCAAAGGAGCAGTAGTTTGAGGGTTACATTAGTGCTGGAAGAGATTACAGATGACAGATCCATGCAAGGTGACCAGCAGCGCATTTTGTGCTTCTGTGAAGGGGTTTAAAGGAATAATTTGCATTGCACCTTTCATGACCTTGAAATGTCCGAGCCTGCTTTATAGCCAATGAAACTCTCTCAAAGTGAACATTGTTGTAATGCAGCCAACATGCACACAGTAGGTTTCTGGCTTTTGCTTGAAGTGAAGAAGGGAGTGTAACTGGTGGAATTGAGAGAAATGACTGCATTTCCGCAACAAACATTAATCTGACTTTTTTTTCACTAGATACACGGGCCAGCCCACAGATAACTGAGAGATCCATCAATGATCTCACAGAAATCATGTGCATATTTAACCACAGGTTCTCAACTAACGAATGGCCTCTTTCTTAATCCAGGTCCATTTCAGCAAAAACTGCTTGATAGAATGCTTTAACACCTCTGGGAGTTTTAAAGCACGTCACAGCCATCAGGTTAACCCTCGATGTAGGCAAAATATGCGAAGGGTTGCCGTGGAGATGTAATCCCGGGGAACTGGATGTGGAGACTGGGATGGAGAAAGTAAAGAAGGTTGATCATAGACTTTGTCAAAGATGTGAATGTTCAGAAGGCTCATTAAAGAGGATCGGGAGATGGAGAAACATAGTGGTTAAAGGAGGGAATGACAAAGTGTTCAGCCTTGGCCTCAAATTCTGGGCCTAGAGGAGAGAGCAGTCTGTGAGTCAGGAGTAAAGACTAATGAGGCATGACCGACAGTGTTGGGGGAGGTCAGAAAGATTGGTAGGTTGAAAGCCATGAATGATTTCAAATATGAAGATGAATATGTTGGACGCAAATCAGCAGCTGATTTCTGAAGATTTGGCATGATGAATGTGTGATGCTTGATATAAGGTGGGTTGGAAATTTCTGATGAAAATCGTATGGTGCAAGATGTGAATCTTATTGAACAGAGAGATGTGTTGCCAAAACTTTTCATCCTGCGTTCACCAAGGGACACAGAAGAATGCCAAATTTCAAACTAACACAACAACTTATACCACATGAAGAAAGGGTGTTATTAAGTTGGCATATCGATTCTAATCGGCTGAGGTGTTGCAATTGGAGAAAGCAATGGGGAATTATAGAAATTTGGCATTATTGTTTTCATCCTTTTGAGTGTGAGGCAGAAGGATTCAGCAACATGGCTCTCCCGTCAAGTTGGGTTCACGTTTCGGAAGAGGTGAAGTCTATCGAAGGTCAGAGAGTTCACCAGGAGCCCATCGGGATAAGTCAGTTGTACAGAGGAGGGAGTTCCAGAACAGATAAGATAACGTCAGTGACAGGAGATAGGTGATGTTCCAGAGCTGAGAGAAGGCAGGAATTGTGACAGAGGAGATTTAACTTCACCCCCTTATTTTGGGGAGTGGGGTTCGCTGTCGGGGTACAGGGCCTCTGGGTAAGAATACACTGGTAAGAGGTATGCAAGTGTCATTTTGGGTTGGAGTCCAGAAACATGGGTCATTTTATTTCTGAGCCGTGACTTTTTAACCTGATCCTCTTGTCTGGGGCTCCCCAGTGTTACCCAGCAGTCACATATCCATGTGCTCCCTGCCTGTACTGGGTGGACTAATGAAGGTCATATACGGTGTGTATTAAAATCTTCAGTTCTCATGTCCTGTGGAGTCAGGGTGATGATAGTGTGCCTTGTATACAAGCTAAGTATGCTATACAGTTGCATGTTTTTCTGCAAATATTTCCAGTAATCTTCCAAATCATGTTTATATCGTGTTCACAACATTAACTGACTTCATAATAGAGGAGATTGTGTCTTTGATAAGGTGGTGGAAAGAAAGATTTCTATCTGTTTGCGTGTTATGATTGCACAGTTGTTTTCAACCATGGAAATGGAGGTGAGGATGTGTTTGCCCTTGAGTCACAAGGTTCAATGTTCCACTCCCATTCCTGGGTTGGAGCACTGAAACTAAAGCTGGCACCACAGTGGGGCGTACAGGGTGAGTGCTGCAGTTCCAACAATGCTGCCTTTAAACCAAAGCTGTATCTGCCTGCTAGGAGTGATATAAAGGAACATAGGCCATCAGAGTTGGAGTCAGCCATTTGGCCCCTCAAGCAACTTTTAAAAAGATCATGTCTAATCCAATTGCAGCCTCAACACCATGTTCCTGTCTGGCCGTCAGTAACACTGTTTTCGGAAGAGCAGTGGGAGTTGTGTGCAGTGTCCTGACCAATATGAATCCTTCAGTTGACATTGTACAGACAGATGAGCTGTTCAATATCGATCGATTGTCATGAAATACAGTGAAAAGCTTTGATTATGAGTGGTAGAAGTAGATCACAGCAAGCAAATCATGTACAAATCAAAAAGACTTGGAGACATACAGGTTACATTGCAGGTTACATTTTTTGAGGCTAGAGTCCATTCAACAGTCTGACACGGCTAGGAAGCAGCTGGTCCTGAACTTGCTGGTGCGTGTGTTCAGGTTTCTGTATCTTCTGCCTGACGGAAGAGGTTGTAGGAGGTCATTACCAGGGTGTGGTGGGTCTTTGATGATGTTGGCTGTCTTTCCGCGGGAGTGAGCCATGTAAATGGAGTCCATGGATGGAAGGTTGGCTTCCGTGATGGTCCTGGCTACACCACCTTCTGTAGTTTTCTTATGGTCCTGGGTAGAGCAGTTGCCATACCAGGCATCTATGCACCCGGATGATATGTTTTCAATGGTCCATCTGTAGAAGTTGGTGAGGGTCCTTATACAAATGCCCTGAGCTGCCTGAGGAAGGAGGCGTTGTTATACCTTCTTGACCATCATCTTTAAGCGGCAAGCCCAGGACAGTTCATTGGTTGTTGTCACTGTGAGGAACTTGAGATAACACAGTGAGAAGCTGGAGCAACACAGCGGGCCAGGTAGCATCAGAGGAGCAGGAATGTTGATGTTTCACGCTGGGACGCTTCTTCAGAATTTGATGCTGTTCACCCTCTGAGCCTCAGTTCCATTGATGTAGATGGGGGCATGTTCTCTCTTTTCTAATGATCAGTTCTTTAGTTTTGCCGACATTGAGGGGCAGACTGTTTTCATTGCACCTTGTCACCAAGCCCTCTGTCTCCCCTCTGATTTGTCGTTGTTAGATATCCGTCCCGCTTTTGTGGTGTCATCAGCAAATGTGTAGATGGCATTCATCTGAAATTTGGTAACAGCCCTGTGTGTACAGGGAGTACAGTAGGGGGCATCCTTGGGGAGGGGCATGCCTCCGGTGTTGAGTGTTACTGTGGAGGAGGTGCAGTTACCTATCCTGACTGATTGCGGGTCTGTGAGTCAGAAAACTGAGGATCCAGTTGCAGAGGGTGGAGCTGAGACCATGGTCACACAGTTTTGAGATCAGTCTGGAGGGGGTAATAGTGTTAAACGTGGAGCTGTTGTCAACAAGCAGGAGTCTGATGTAGGTGTCTCTGTTGTCCAGATGTTCCAGAGTTGAGTGCGGGGTTAAAGAAATGGCATGCTCTGTGGTTCTGTTGCATCAGTAAGCAAATTGTAAGGGATTGAAGAAGGTTGGGAGACTGGAGTTGATGTGGGTCATGACCATCCTCTTGAAGGACTTCATGATTATTAATCATTAAGGCACATTGCATGTGCTTTCCTAGGTACGGGGATGATGGCGGAAGATGGAAATGGGTTTAAGTTAAAAGTGTGAAAGGGAGAGCATGGGTCCGCTCTACCAAGAGTAAAGTAAACAAGAGACAAACAATTTGGTGGGGGGGTCGGGAGAGGCACAGTGTTGGGGGTTCATGGGGGGTGTGGGATGGGGGTAGGTTTGGGGTTCGGTGGGGGGGGTGGAGGGTGGGGGCAGGGTTGGGGAGTTCGGTGGGGGGTATGGAGGGTGTGTTTGGTGGTTCGGTGGGGGGGGTGGGGAGGTGGTGGGTGGCGTTAGTGGTTCGGTGGAGGGGGTTGAGGGATTGGTGGGTGGGGTTGGTGGTTTGGTGGTGGTTCGGTGGAGGGGTGGGGTTGGTGGTTTGGTGGGGGCAGGATTGGTGGTTTGGGGGGTGTGGTGTGTGGGGGCGGGTTGGTGGTTGTGGGTGAGGCTGGTGGTTCAGTGGGGGCTGGTGGGTGGGGGTGGGGTTGATGGTTTGGTGGGGGCATGTGGTAGGTGGGGGCGGGGTTGGTGGTTTGGTGTGGGCATGTGGTAGGTGGGGGCGGGGTTGGTGGTTCAGTGGGGGGTGTGGTGTCTGGGGGTGGCGTTGGTGGTTTGGCTGATGGGTAGGGGTGAGGCTGGTGGTTCGGTGGGGGGCTGGTGTGTGGGGGGAGGGTTGGTGGTTTGGTTGGGGGGTGGTGGGTGGTGTTGGTGGTTTGGTGGGGGCGGTGTTGAGTGGGGTTGGTGGCTCGGTGGGGTTGCTATTTCGGTGGGGGCAGGGGTTGGTGGTTCGGTGGGGGTGTGGGGTGTGGCACTTCACCCAGACTCTTTACCACCCCTGCAGCAAAAGTGTACGTCAGCACTTGAGGGAAGGTAGTGCCTGGAATGGGCACGTTTTGCTTCAAACTGATTAATCTTTTTCAGTCACTGCAAAAGGTCCAGAGTCGTCAACCTTCTAAGAATGCCCTGGCCATACGATCATGAGACATAAGAGCAGAAGTAGGCCATTCAGCCATTAAGTCAGTTCTGCCGGTCACTGAGAACGTGATTGATCTGATAATTCTCAACTCCACTTTCCCCACTTTACCACATAATCTTTAAATTCCCTTTCTTGGCATCTCCAAGATTTGAAAACTTACCTCTTGGGTCCTACTTGGGGCAAATGTTGTGGGGGGGGGGAGTAGAGAAGTAAAACTGTAGGAATATTGAAAAGAAAACAGTGCCCTTGTGATTTTTTTTAACCCTTTTGTTCTCTTTCGATGGACAGAAATCGATTTGATTGGGCTGGGGGTGGGAGGGATTGTTGGGAATGCAAGGTTGTGTAATGGGATCTCTAGGTTTATGTCCACATGAGTTGGCAGCACAATTGTAATGTGATTTGCTGCTGGGCTATTGGCGGCTGTAAAAAATGCCAGTGTGTGAGCGAAAACAAATGGCTTAATTATTGGACAGTAAAACATCCTGACACATGTCTTGTCTCTTTACTTATCCAGAGTAGAAGGGGCTTGTATTTATGCAGCGTCTCAGGATGTCCCAGGGCTCTTTACAATCAATGACACCTTGTTAATGGCCTGTAACATACATTAAATGTAACCGAACAGCAAAAAAAGCAGTCTGTGACATTTTTCTGGTTGGATCGTATCTTCCAATCAAAAAGCAGCTATTTGATGACACCACAGAGAATCAGTTGCAAACCTCTTTCCAAATCTTCCAAACCTTCTCTGGGCAACACCAAGAAGGTATTTAATAAAACCAGGAACTGGGGATGCTGGAAGTCTGAAACAAAATCAGAAATTGCTGGAGAAACTCAGCATCTACTTCGATGAAGGGTCACTGGACCCAAACGTTGACCCTGCTTTCTCTCCACAGATGCTGCCAGACCTGCTGAGTTTCTCCAGCAATTTCTGCCTTTGTACCAAGAGAGGATTTGCTGGCTTTCTGTCCGGGTGTTTAGAATCTTAACAGAGAGGCATAGAACAATTTAAAGCACAAAAGGAAACCGTTCAGCCCACTGTTTCCAGGCTGTCTGGAGTTACCAGTTATACCCTTCAACCTCTTGGCCTGAAGCCTTTTATGTTGGCAGATGTCTATCTGAACATTTTTTAAGTATGATGAGGCTTTTATGCATCTACCAGTCTTTCAGACAGTAAGTTCCAAACTGGGTGGAAAAGAAATTAGTTCTCAATTCCTCAGTAACCATGGTAGCCATTAACTGCAGGGGGCCTGTACCTCTTGGCTATCGAACACTCCGCAAATGACAATAGACTCTTCCTGACCAATCTGGACGTCCTCATCATTTTAAACAAATTAAATTTAAGTGAAATGCATGTGACTTCAGATCTACAGCAATGTGGCCGACTCTTAACTGCACACAGGGCAATTAGGGATGAGCAATAGATGCAGATCCAGCTGCCCATGAATGGATGATAAAATAAATTTCCATCTGGTGAGTGGAGTTGGGGTGGGAACTGGCTACGGGGACTGTTTGACAGCAGTAATGTTTTCTCCACGCCCCCATCGTTTAGCTGCACAACAGGAGCAGCTGAGTTTTGTGATGGGAAATTAATTCATGAAACCACTTGACCCTTCCCTCTTTCATCGACCAACTGTTGGTGACCGGCCCATGCTGGGCAGTTCTGTCGATTTGCGCAGATGGTTTAGATTCTGCATTTGCTTACAGTTCCCTGAGCCCTCACTGATCACCTTCTATTGGTACCATCTTTTCCGTTACCATCCCAAAGGAAGTGAAAAGCCAACAAATTTTGGAAAGTGCAGTGCAATGAGTATTCAAAATTGTTCAATACTTTATTAGGTATCTTGGCTCGATTGTCATTAATGTAAGTGCTCCCTGAAGGCCCAGGATTGGTTTGTCAACATCATCATAACAGCAGTTTTGCTATTGTTGAATAGATTCCTGTGGTACTCAAAGCATGACAGATGGTAGTGGACTAATGGGGAAGTTCCTGTATGCTGTGCAGCTTTAATATAAATGAGTCACGCATTCCTTGCTTTCTGGAAGCAAAGCACTTTTTTTAAAAAACTGTGGAGTTGAGATGTCAGACGGCGTTGTGGGCCAGAACTCAAATGAAAACAAACAGACCTCAGTCAAACGGTTAGTTTCTTCTCAATTCCCCCGTATTCCCCTCAAAGAAGGCAATTGCTACAAGAATATTTCTTGATGAATTCATAAATTTAAACAGTTGGTGCTTTTTGAACTGATAGTTTTCATGGTGAGCAAGCAGGGTAATGAAGAGATGGTTCAGTAGGAGGCAGAATCATCCTAACTAGAGAAAGATATTCTTTCATTCGGATGTTTCACTTTGATGTGTCTCTCTCCTCCTTTTCAGCCACTCCTTAAAACACTTTGACCAAACTTTTTGATCGTCCTGATTCTGTCAGTGCCCCCCAACTAACGGTGTGGCTCCTGTAACCAAGTATTCCACCCCATGGACCCGTCCAGCTTCGAATATTTACTTGAGCTCATTATCCTTTCTTGCGAATATTTCCTGTTTTCACTTTAAATTGCTGAGATTTTGAAAAGTGCTGTTAGCTCATAAATCTGGAATCGGAATACCAAAGACTCTTAGCAGCAGCAACTTGAGACATTCCTAAATTAACAGGAAAGGTGATTTTAAATTTTCCTAGAAGGATCTGGGAACAATCCATATGATCCAAAGAGGGTTTAGTGTTCCTGTCTTAAATCAATGATAAATAACATCAAAGAAGTTCAGAAGTGAGGTGAAACCACACTGTGAGATTGGCATGACATTCTTTTGTCCACTATTTTTAAAGAATATCTTGTTCCACCCTCATTAAAACAGCTGCCAACAAATTAACATTTAAACATATTAACAATTAATATCATTTAACCTTCCAAAGAGCTGCCTCTGTGTTGTTAATCTGGCTTTGCAAATTTGTAGAAAACCAGCAAAGACTTTCCCTGTTTATCTAGCCGGAGGTAATAAGTCAAATATGCCTCTTCTTCACAAGATAAGTCCGACTGCAGACAATGTCATGAGCAAAGGTTATGTTCCACCTGAAACGTTGACTCTGTTACACTGCACAGATGCTTTCTGGATTTCAGACATATAGCATGAATAATACTTTGCTTCTGTCTTTTTATTCATGTCACTGGTTTGTTCTGTCACTGTGCATACTGTGTTTGGTTGCCGAGTTCTCCTGGGTTATGTTGCCATGAGGTTTATGACTCGGGGTTGAATCCATCCCTGCTGAGAGAGACCAATTCCTCAGACTGTACTATCTCCACTTTTAGTGTGCTGCATCTCAGTCACAGCTTTATCTAGGAGGGACTATTGTCTGACCTGGGAGAATACAAACTCTTTTATGTACAATCAGATAATGTGGAGGTTGGTTAGGTCAGTTGGCTAGACGGCTGGCTGGTGATGCAGAGTGATGCCAACAGTGTGAGTTCAATTCCTGCACCAGCTAAAGGACTATCTCTCTCAACCTCTTCCCCTGCCCTGAGGTGTAGTGACCCTCAGGTTAAACCATCCCCATTCATCTCTCTCTCTCTCTCCCCAGTGGGAAAGCAGCCCTATTGACTGGTAAGACAGCAGTACAGACTTCTAGTACAGGCTATTCCATTATCTCTTCTCAGAGACTCAGTAGCAAGTGACTGTTGAAACTAGTTAACGTCATCAGATACATAACTCATACATCCTCATTGTACGACACTTAGACTGGATTTCTCTGCCTGTTCTTCTGCGGACTGCTTATGGAGTCAAACAGCATAGAAACAGACCCTCCAGGCCAACTTGTCCATGCTGACCAGATATCCTAAATTAATCTAGCCCCATATGCCAGACTTTGGCCCATATCCCTCTAAACCTTTCTTATTCATATATCCATCCAGATGCCTTTTCAATGTTGCAACTGTACCAGTTTCCACCACTTCCTCTGGCAGCTCATTCCATACATATAGTATCCTCTGCATGAAAACGTTGCCCCTCAGGTCACTTTTAAGTCTTTCCTCTCTCACCTTAATCCTATGCCCTTTAGTATTGGACTCTCCAACCCTGGGGAAAAGACCTTGACTATCCACCCTATTCATGCCCCTCATGATTTTATCAACCTCTGTAAGGTCAGCCCTTAGCCTCTGACGCTCCAGGGGAAATAGCCCCAAACTATTCAGCATCTCCCTACAGCTCAAACCCTCCAACACCGGCAACATCCAAACCAAATTCCTCCTGTGCAAAAACAAAGTTGTTGGAAAAGCCTAGCAGTTCTGGCAGCATCTGTGAAGGAAAAACCAGAGTTAACGTTTCGGGTCAGAAATTCTTCCTGTCACCGGTCATAGTGTTTCTATTGATGTGGTTTGATGCCAAAGCTGAAAAATACTTTGTGCCAATTGGCTGTGCCAGAGGTGTTACAAATAATGTAGATTTCTTCATGTTTGATCGAGGTGCTAGGGTAATGGTCTTTCTGGCAATGTTCTAGCCTTAATCATTCTGTCACCCCGCGTTCAGTTGATCATTGCTTTTACTTTGTGGTTTTTACTAGTGCCATCCTCCTATCTTTCCCCCTATCCCCTTATGCATTGTTCCCATTTAAATAATCATCCAATCCCTTTCTTGGATGTCTCTTGTTTCCACCAACTTCCAGGCTGTTCATTTCAGACCTGAGACACTCATTGTTTGAAAATCTTCTTTCTTGTATCATGTAGAGAGGATTTCCTCATGTGGCGCAATCTAGAGTGAGAGGCCGTAGTTTTAGGATGAGGGGCAGCAGATTTAAAACAGTTATGAGGAGAAATTACTTCTCTCAATGGGTCATTAAACTGTGGAATATACTCCCCCAGAGTGTGGTAAATGCTGGGACATTCAAGTAAATGTAAGGAGGAGGTAGATGGATTTTTAAGGAGTAATGGGTTGGAGGGTCATGGGGAACAAGCTGAAGATGAAGCCAAGCTGAGATCGGCCAAGATGGTGTTGCATGATGGGGTAGACTGGAGGGGCTGAGTGGCCCACTCCTGTTCCTAGTTCTTACATTTCCTTGAAATCTGTGCCCTCCTTCTCAAGTATTTCACAAGCAGGAACTGTTTCTCCCTACCTACTCTATCTAGCTCCCTTATAATTTTAAAAACCTCTATCAGATCTCCTCTCAGCCTTTTTTCTCTCTGTGAAAGCAGTCCCAGATTCTGCGATCTAACCTTTATAACTGATATTTCTCATCCCTGAAACAAAACTTGTAAATCTCCTCTGCATTCTCTCTAATATATGTGCATCCATTTTGCAGTATGGTGTCCAGAACAGAACACAGTGCTCTAGCTGAGATAATAAAATGTGAGGCTGGATGAACACAGCAGGCCAAGCAGCATCTCAGGAGCACAAAAGCTGACGTTTCGGGCCTAGACCCTTCATCAGAGAGGGGGATGGGGGGAGGGAACTGGAATAAATAGGGAGAGAGGGGGAGGCGGACCGAAGATGGAGAGTAAAGAAGATAGGTGGAGAGGAGAGTATAGGTGGGGAGGTAGGGAGGGGATAGGTCAGTCCAGGGAAGACGGACAGGTCAAGGAGGTGGGATGAGGTTAGTAGGTAGCTGGGGGTGCGGCTTGGGGTGGGAGGAAGGGATGGGTGAGAGGAAGAACCGGTTAGGGAGGCAGAGACAGGTTGGACTGGTTTTGGGATGCAGTGGGTGGGGGGGAAGAGCTGGGCTGGTTGTGTGGTGCAGTGGGGGGAGGGGATGAACTGGGCTGGTTTAGGGATGCAGTGGGGGAAGGGGAGATTTTGAAACTGGTGAAGTCCACATTGATACCATATGGCTGCAGGGTTCCCAGGCGGAATATGAGTTGCTGTCCCTGCAACCTTCGGGTGGCATCATTGTGGCAGTGCAGGAGGCCCATGATGGACATGTCATCAAGAGAATGGGAGGGGGAGTGGAAATGGTTTGCGACTGGGAGATGCAGTTGTTTGTTGCGAACTGAGCGGAGGTGTTCTGCAAAGCGGTCCCCAAGCCTCCGCTTGGTTTCCCCAATGTAGAGGAAGCCGCACGGGTACAGTGGATGCAGTATACCACATTGGCAGATGTGCAGGTGAACCTCTGCTTAATGTGGAATGTCATCTTGGGGCCTGGGATGGGGGTGAGGGAGGAGGTGTGGGGACAAGTGTAGCATTTCCTGCGGTTGCAGGGGAAGGTGCCGGGTGTGGTGGGGTTGGAGGGCAGTGTGGAGCGAACAAGGGAGTCACGGAGAGAGTGGTCTCTCCGGAAAGCAGACAGGGGAGGGGATGGAAAAATGTCTTGGGTGGTGGGGTCGGATTGTAAATGGCGGAAGTGTCGGAGGATGATGCGTTGTATCTGGAGGTTGGTAGGGTGGTGTGTGAGAACGAGGGGGATCCTCTGAGCTATATAAAAGGTTTAATGGACAATAGTGCAGTTGTAGCATATTTTTAGGAGGATGATTGCCCCAGTGAATATTTTGATGCCAACCTTTGCTTATCCAATAGTTGTATAAAGCTTTGTCAAGACTTGGCTCCCATCGATTTTGCGGTATTGTAGCTCTGGGATGCAAATTTAACAAAAAAAACTAGCTGGGAATTATTCTGTTTGAGAATATTTCCTATGTCAGTGACGTGTGATCCAAAGAGGGTAGAGAGGCAGAGAGAGAGAGAGGCGATCAAGCCATGAGCTCCCTGATAAGGAAACCCACACCTGTCCCGATAAGTCAATGAGGCCTTCAGGAGGTTACAATTCTGATTTCCCCTTTTGAAAATCAAAGCACTGTGCAAGAACTATTGCATACGATGGGGAGGCACCTTTCTGATTGCCTTTTGCATGGGATCCCTGGAAGGTTGGGTACCAGATAACGGGAACGTTATTGTATTCAGAATGAATGTGTAATCTATTTCAGAGGTGGATTGGGGAGGTAGGGCCCATGGCCACAGTGATGGGTGCATGCTTCCTGGAAGTCGTTGATGTTCCCAGGGACCAGTCTGTCAGATTAGTACGCCCGCATGTCATTGGCTGCCAAAGCATTGAGCTGCTCAGTTTGAAAATCAGCAAAAACCTGTGGGACAGAATTACATGTTATGACGCAAAATCAGTAATTGCCTTTATTTCAACCCTTTTCCTTCCCCTGCTTGGCCAGTTTGGGTGTACTTTATGGGCAGCGACAGTTGTGTTTGCAGGTTCTCCGGTGCAGTGACATGGATCCCCCTCTGCTGATGCAGTGCGTTGGTAAATATCACTTGCTGTTTCCTGAGGTCTGCAGTTTTGGCAAGAAGACCCAATCGAGTTTTCATTTATACTCCCCGCAGCATTCCACCCCCCCCACCGCCCCCAACACCCCAGATCCACACTGGAATTGTCAATTTACACGAAGAAGGATGTAGCAATGCTCATTGTAGCCCATTTGTGTCATTGTGACAGTGTGTCACTCTATCACTTCCACCTACTCTTAGTGTGGCATTTCCTTGATGATACCACTCCCTCAATGCCACACACCTTTAACACAGTGCTCTGTCATAGCAAGTGTTCATAGCCCCTTCCCAGGGCATGTAACATGGTTTTACTTTCTTTTCTTATTAATTTATGGATGAGGGTGTTGCTGGCCAGGCAGCATTTATTGCCCATCCGTAATTGCCCTGAGGGCAGTTGAGAGACAACCACATTGCTGTGGATCTGGAGTTACATGTAGGCCAGACCAGGTAAGGATGGTGGTTTCCTTTCCTAAAGTACATTAGTGAACCAGATGGGTTTTTCTGACAATCAACATTGGGTTCATGGTCATCATTCGACTCTTAATTCCAGAAATTTATTGAATTCAAATTTGACCATCTGCCATGGGTTCGAACCTGGGTCCCCAGGCCTTTAGCTGTGTCTCTGGATTAACAATCCAGCAATAATACCACTACGCTATTGCCTGCCAAGGCCAATCCTGTGTTATAAGTAAATGTGTTAAGAATAGCAAAGAGTGGAATTTTACCTGAATATTTCAACTTTCAGAGTGACCCTCTAAATACAGAACTCTGTGGATTTACTGATCACTGAGATAGCAGTGTGTATACAGATACCTGAATGTTACTGGCAAGATCCCAATTACCATTGAGCCAATGACAGATGGAAGAAACAATTTGGATTTGCCAAGCCACATTAAGTTGATTTAGCCAACTTACAAAGCATTTACAATTTGGTAAAGACATATGCTCACATAAATAAATAACGAAATGAAGGGATATGGGAGAAGGATGGAAATCTGGAATTAAGGTAGAATATCAGCAATGAACGTATGAAGTGACAGAAGCTGAAATAGAGATTGCTGGAGAAACTCTACAGGGCTGGCAGCATCTGTCGAGACAGAAAGAGAGTTAACATTCTAAATCAGGTGGAGGGGTGGTGCTGTTCTTCAGAACTGAGGCAGCAGAGCACACTCAAGGGGCTGAATAGCCCACTCCCACTTTTGTTACTTGTGGCCCTCTTACAAAATGGTCCTGTAATCTGGAATTAATGCTCTATGCTGTGCACTGCAAGTGGGCACAAATAACCATGTTCAATAACAATTCCCCAAGATAAATTTGGATGAAATAGTTCTGACCTGAAACATAGGCCTGAAATATTAAAAATCAAATGAACTGTGGATGCTGAAAGATTAACTCTGGTTGATTAATCTCCATTGATGTTGTTTTGACCTACTGAGTACATCTGGTGTTTTCTGTTTTTATTTCTAGCATCCACAGTATTCTGCTTTTTGACAGCAAGCAAAAGTTTCCCCTTTCTACTTCAACTAACAACAGAGACCCCAATTATGTTCTGTCAATTCAGTCTTTTAAGTCATTCACTTTCCTTAGGCCTTACGGATATGTTCCATTTTCTTTTCCTTTCCCAATAGTCTCTTTCATGTTAAGTCATTTCCTGGGCATTCTCAGCCTATCCCCAGCTAGGCAAATCCTCCAGCCTTGTTTAAACTCTTCCACAAAACTAGGTTTTCAAGGTAAGAGTGAATTCCCACGTGCATTCTGCATGTTGAATGATAAGAATCACCATGTTTTCTTCTTATGATGCTGATCTAATCAATAGTAGCCTCTTTCTTGCCCCTCCCTCTGAGATACATGCCACTCCAGACCAGAAACTCTACTGCCTACACTTTAGTCCTGTCTCTGAATTCTTAGGAAAGCCTGTAATCTGATCTCAGAATGGCTTTCTCTACTTCTCTCACCACTACAACATGAGTCACCCATTATCTAACAGCTACCCCAATGTACCATTGCTTTGGATCTTACAAAGAAAGGGACAACTTCCTGCACAATTACTTGCAAATTGATGGCAGTAACACTTTTATGGGGTTTTGGGAGTTCTAGCCTTTCCTCGATGGTGGACATAGAAGCAGCTGCTGTTGCCCCCAGGTGGTAACATTTGGCAGCTTCATTTTAACAAAGTCATGTGATGCTCCGTTCGATCTAACAAACTGTCAGGTACTCTAACCTCTGATACAGGTACTGCCTAGTCAACCTGTTCGGTAGTGTTGTTACACAACTCTGGAGTAGGTGGGATGCAGAGCATAATTCTCCTTGATCAGAGATTCACAGATAGGGGACACTACCTTTGCGCCACAACAGCACCTTAGCAACCTGTTCCTGCAAGCTATGACACATCCGTGGAGCAGCTGCAACTTGAATTCAGACCATCTGGCTCAGGTGTAAGGGGAACTACTACTGCGCTACTAGATCTCTAACCTCAATTGCATGTTTCCATTTAGTTCACCTACCTTTAAAGATACAATTCCAGAGTATGGTAATCTTTATAAACCAAAAGAAATAGTCCTACAACAACATAATCCTAACCTCTCAGCTGCTGCACTGACCGGTGGAGTTTTGGAGAGGATTTTAGTCTGGTAAAAGTTAAAATTTGGATTTCCATAGGAGTGCCATACTAATCCAAGCAGGCCAAATGAGTTCATGGGGCATGACAGAGTGTCACACCAAAGGGGTAATGGACCATGTAAACAGACAATGTCTTTTCATAAAGTGTATCCAATTACTTCAGAGACATTTCCTGCGAGAGGGACTAAGTGCTAATCATATTGTGTAGCCCCTAATGGCTTATGGCATTCTGGTACTGCTGCACTCGACTCCTCTTTCAGCTCTCTTGAGACTCCAAGACATAAACAGGTTACTTGGTCACCTGCTGAAAGCCAAGGCAGAGTTAGTTGTGGATTAAAGAGGAACCTTGCAGTTTCACAGGACAGCGCACTGCCAAGGGTACTGCGTCAGCCTAACAAATTAATAAAACTCAGCACTGCCTTATGGCTGGGGTGAGGGCTTCCTTTAAAAAACTGAAGTGTTGAAATTGATTGCAAATACAATTCCTCTTGCTGCTGATTTTTTTTTTCAGTTTTGTCCGGTAGTGACAGATCCCATTGATTGCCTTCACTGAGTTACTAAGGTTGACAGATGGCAGCAGGATGAGTTAACCTGTCCTGGACCTTTTCTCCATCAGCTGTCTGTCTCCACTCCAGTCTCTCGGGGCAAAAGGATGTACACTGCTGTGGATTTGGATACTAAAGACTTTTTGCTGCAAAAACTGGCACTCAGACTGCACCTTTCGCTACCCTCAGTCATCCCAAAGTGCATTATGAAATAGTTACAAAGTGAAGCAATGGTGTAATCAATTTCGCACAGCAAGCTCCTATAAAAAGCAGCATGATAAATGACCTAGGTCAGTGATGTTGGCTGAGCATTAACTATTGGCCTTGGCCCAAAGGAGAATCTCCAGCGCTCTGGAATTGTATCGTAGGAGTTTTGTCTTTTTATTGTCCATCTGAGCTCTGATTAACATCTGACATGAAAGTTGGAGCAATTCGTCAAGCTCTAGAGTGACACTTGACCCCCTGACTCAGAGGTTTGATACTATACGCTCAGTCCTACCTGTAGCTGGTATTCACTTCCTGCTAGTTTTACTTAATTTATTAGCGTCAGGAAAATAAGACTTATTCAATTCAGACATTTCACGTTTTTGCTTAGGCCTGGAAGCAAGGCTGTTTAAATTATTTGCATTTCTCAGCCTCAGAAAGAGCAGGAAGGGGCAGAAGTTGAAATAGTCATTTGATAGTGCAGAATTTCAGTCTTGCTGAACAGAGAGACAGGTTGCTGAAGCTTGATGTTTTGTGCTCACCAGGAAAGCCACCATAATGCCAAATTTCAAAATGGCACAACAATTTAACAACAGGAGAAACAAAATCAGAGATAATGGGAACTGCAGATGCTGGAGAATTCCAAGATAACAAACTGTGGAGCTGGATGAACACAGCAGGCCAAGCAGCATCTCAGGAGCACAAAAGCTGACCTTTCGGGCATAGACCCTTCATCAGATGTCAGTTCTAAAGCAGGATTGTCTGATTTGGCAGCATTTGCTAAGCTATTCTGAGTGTGCTGATGGTTAACACTCACATCCCATTGAAGAAAATTAGTTGAGCCTGTAACATGGCTCATTTTTGGAAACAGTACACATTCAAGCACAGAGAGCCACCCAAAGCAATATCTCAAACCGTACGTCTGCTTTGAATTACCCAAACGTTGTGTAGCCTATTGGTCCCCTTTACTTTCTGCCATGAAAGGCCTTGGCCAATCAGAGAAGCTTGTTAACCAGCCAGCACCAATAAAAATTGCTGTGATTGTTTGAAAGCTTTGATGTGGAGGACGGGGGTGTAGGGCAGGGTGGACAAGGTCAGACATCACATGACACCATGTTATAGTCAAACAGGTTTATATGAAATCACAAGCTTTCGGAGTCTGAGGAACTCCTGAGGAAGGACAGGCTCTGAAAGCTTGTGTCTTTGAATAAACCTGTTGGACTGTAACCTGGTGTCATGTGGTTTCTGACCTTGTTTGAAACTTGGCATTCTTGCTGTTGTCCTGATGACTGTAAGACAAGAGTATTCAGCAACATATTTCTCGTTTCAGCAACATATATCTCTTTTCAGCAGTCCAGTGAATATTTGCTTTGTGTGTATCAAATATCACTTTTATAAAATGGGTTGAAGCCTGTGTTGAAGTGACTGGCAAGATTCACTCACTCACTTCGTTTTCACACTCATACTTACACTCATTCTCACACTCAAGCTCTCACACACACTCTCTCACACAGAAATACACACATACAAACACGTACACACACACACACACACACACACACACACACACACACACCTTTTCTCTCTCTCATTCACTCTTTGTCACACATACTTTCTCTCTCATACACACCCTCTCTCACATTCACTCTCATTCTATAAGGATAGCTATTCATTGTAATGGAAGAAGCAGTGTATTATGGTACCAGATCATGTGGAACTGAACTCTAAATTCATAGGGCTTCAGGTAAGTATTCTACTTGCCATCCTCTGTATATCTGTTCAAGAAAACCTGTTGCTATTCTCTCACAATAGAGTCAGGGTCACATTGCTGTTACTTCTGGCTCTAGTTTTCAGCAATAAATGTAAACAAAGCTGTACTTGGTCAAGAAGTCCATTCGAGGCTGAGATGGGATTTTAATCGGCGAGCGAATTGAGGGTTATGGGCAGGAAAATAAGATGAGGATTATCAGATAGGCCATGGTTTTATTGAATGGCCAAGCAGAAGTGATCGTCTGAATGGCCTGTTTCTGCTCCAATGTCTTACAGTATTGTTTGCTATGTTACAAAGATGGGTACCCTTTTAAATTACCTTATTGGTACGTGGTGAATTGGGGCATCCTGAAGTCCTGAAAGGCACTATATGAACACAGGGTCTTTCTTGACTTTGTCTTTGTAGAACACTAGACATGACCATGCACCCCCCGACAGTGGCTGCAACAGCGAGACATTGGTAATGGGAGAGTACTTGTGCCATTGCTTTGATTAATTCCTGTGATGAGGGTCGTCCAGAAGTAACTTGAAACCGAAAGCAGCACAGGGAACTGAATAACTCAAGTAACACTGCTTAAAACAAAAGGTCTTTTGCTTAAATTTACAAAACCGAGATTATAAATTAGATATGAGACAGAATTGAAACAAATCGTTGTTCCTTTCACCACTACCTCCACCCAACCAGTATTTGTTAACTAGTACATTTACAGAAAGCAGTGCAATGATAGATATGAACTGACAGCTGCATTCACTTCACTTCATTCCGTGCCCTTTAATGAGATGGTCTTCCTATGGAGCCTGAAGCAGGATCCGATGCATTCTGGTTATCTGTGACCAGGTGGAACAAACACTGCAGTTCTGCACTTGGTCAAGTTCCATGCCCCAGAAATGGTGCAGCCCATTGCCTGTCAACTCAGTCTGAATGGGAAATTAAAGATGCAGCAAGCTATAATATTGAAACTGGTAACTCTGAGGGTACATTCCCAATTAGCATCACAGCTACATTCCTTCATTCTCAGAGAATATTTATCGTTCTGCTGGAACTCTCACATTAACTTACTCCAAGCAGCCACTGACTTTCTCACTTGGGGACCCTCTCACCATATAAAACTCCTCAGAAGGGTCTTGGGAGATGGGGGTTGGAGGATTAGGGGGCAGTGGGTTCAGATTTGAGAGTGCATCTGTATTTACAGGGGGTTCCCAGTGGGGAGAATGTCAGTACATACAGGGAGGATGCCAGGGGGAGTGTGTCAGTATTTACAGGGTTCACCCGGGGGGGAGTGTGTCAGTATTTACAGGGGGATCCCAGGGGGGAGTGTGTCAGTATTTACAGGGTACACCCGGGGGGAGTGTGTTAGTATTTACAGGGTACACCCGGGGGGAGTGTGTCAGTATTTACAGGATACACCCGGGGGGCGTGTGTCAGTATTTACAGGGGGATCCCGGGGGGGGAGTGTGTCAGTATTTACAGGGTACACCCAGTTGGGGAGTGTGTCAGTATTTACAGGGTACACCCAGGGGGGAGTGTGTCAGTATTTACATGGTACACCCGGGGGGGGAGTGTGTCAGTATTTACAGGGTACACCCAGGGGGGAGTGTGTCAGTATTTACAGGGTACACCCGGGGGGGGGTAGTGTGTCAGTATTTACAGGGTACACCCAGGGGGGAGTGTGTCAGTATTTAGAGGGTTCACCCAGGGGGAGTGTGTCAGTATTTACAGGGTACACCCAGGGGGGAGTGTGTCAGTATTTACAGGGTACATCCAGGGGGGAGTGTGTTATTATTTACAGGGTACACCCAGGGGGAGTGTGTCAGTATTTACAGGGTACACCCGGGGGGAGTGTGTCAGTATTTACAGGGTACACCCAGGGGGGAGTGTGTCAGTATTTACACGGTACACCCAGGGGGGAGTGTGTCAGTATTTAGAGGGTTCACCCAGGGGGAGTGTGTCAGTATTTACAGGGGGATCCCGGGGGGGAGTGTGTCAGTATTTACAGGGTATACCCAGGGTGACGTGTGTCAGTACTTACAGGGGACACCCAAGGGGGAGTGTGTCAGTATTTACAGGGTTCACCCGGGGGGAGTGTGTCAGTATTTACAGGGTACACCCGGGGTGGGGGGGGGAGTGTGTCAGTATTTACAGGGTACACCCAGAGGGGAGTGTGTCAGTATTTACAGGGTTCACCCGGGGGGAGTGTGTCAGTATTTACAGGGTACACCCAGGGGGGCGTGTGTCAGTATTTACAGGGTACACCCAGTGTGGCGTGTGTCAGTACTTACAGGGGACACCCAAGGGGGAGTGTGTCAGTATTTACAGGGTACACCCAGAGGGGAGTGTGTCAGTATTTACAGGGTACACCCAGGGGGGCGTGTGTCAGTATTTACAGGGTACACCCAGGGTGGCGTGTGTCAGTACTTACAGGGGACACCCAAGGGGGAGTGTGTCAGTATTTACAGGGTACACCCAGGGGGGAGTGTGTCAGTATTTACAGGGTGCACTCAGGTGGAGTGTGTCAGTACTTACAGGGGACACCCAAGGGGGAGTGTGTCAGTATTTACAGGGTACATCCAGGGGGAGTGTGTCAGTATTTACAGGGTGCACCCAGGTGGAGTGTGTCAGTATTTACAGGGGGCACCTAGGGGACAGTGTGTCAGAATTTGCAGGGGGTCCCCAGGGTTGGGGAAGAGCGTGTCAGTATTTACAGGTCGTCCCCAGGGTCGGGAAGAGTATGTCAGACCAGGTGAGAACAGCAGATTTCCTTCTGTGCGTATGAACCAGGTGGGTTTCCCAACAATAAAGATAACAAAGTGTGGAGCTGGATGAACACAGCAGGCCAAGCTGCATCTCAGGAGCACAAAAGCTGATGTTTCGGGCCTAGACCCTTCATCAGAGGTTTTCCAACAATGACTGTTTCATGGTCACCATCACTAATGGCCAGCTTTCAGCTCCGCTTTAATTAAATTTAAATTGCCCCTCCAGCCATGGTGGAAACTGAGCCTGTCACCACCCCCACCCCTGAGAAGTTGTTTAGCTTTAGCTCAATTAGTGACAGTACCACTGCCTTCCAAAAGAAATTTGGTCTCACGTTGAGAATCAACTTTGAACTCATCCCATAGAGGTTGAAACCATTCTTATGCTTCATTCTGTCACCTTTCATAAAGACAGAGATATTTTTGAAGAATCTACTTATTTTTTATCCAGCATGTGTTTGTCAAGGGACTATCCATCTGCTAATGTTCCATTATCTGACACCCGCTCATCATGGCTGTCCTGCTCTCTCACACAGTTATTCTTACAAACAAGTCCATGAAACATAAAAACAATTTCAGTTTAATTATCACAACATACCTGCAATTCCTGCAACGGCACTTCCTAAAATGGCTAGACGCCTCTCTTACTTTGCTTCTTCCTTTAGCCTGTTCTGCAATAGGAGCTCTTTTTGGGAGTCGTCTGGAATCGAATGTGATTAGCCCAACAAAATTAGGGATCACTGGCACACCTGAATCCTGATTTGGAAAAGAGGGTCTGTGAATAGGAGTGTGTGTTCCCCTGCCAACAGGCCACCAGCTCAAATGTAAGCCATGACCTTCCGTGTCGCTCAAAACTAGGAAGGAATGGTGTAATTAACCTCATTGACTCTTGGTGCAGAGTGTGCCTATATTGAGAAGCTGGACTGGGGACAGAAAGGGAGGCAACATCATGATGTTGGCTTTAACTCTCTGGCTGGCTGTCTCTCAAAGTCACCTTCTCACCGAGACACCAGAGACGTGGAAGCAGTGACTCATTAACACAGTTCTGGCCTGACTCAAGTCTTAGAATAAAGATTTCCCTCAGCTGTGGTAAATGCCAAGTCAAAAATTGGTGCATTAATCTTGAATGTCACAATAGTGCCATTGTGGATGCCCCCCTCCCCACCACGATGTTATTAAATACTGCTCTTAGTCTCAGAAGAACAGAACAATTCTAATAGAAGGTGGAAAGTCATGCAACAATTTATCTTTAAGCTGCGGATGTAATAAAGGCCTTGCTTGTCTAAAGCATCACGCAGTTGTGGGATGTCCCAAAGTCCTGGACAAACAGTTACTCACTTTCTTCGTAACAGTGACTACTCTTACATGTAGGAATCCAAGGTGGAGCAACCAATCCACAGTCACCATGTAATAAAATGACCAAGTGATCTGTTTAGTCGTGACGTTGACTGAGGGAAATATTGTATATGGCTCAGACCACACCTGATCGTCCTATACCAGCTCTCCAGATTGTTGCAAGCTGTGAGATAAATTTGCTGCCATTATCCCCTCGTGGGGAAGACACTTGCTAACACCATTCCCTCTAAGCCGCACGCCCATGAGTTCCCCATGCATGAATCCATGTGCTGACGAATGGCTTCCGCTTTTATAGGCTATCGATCCACATAGGACCTTGGAATACCGTATAGCACATATATTACACAGAACGTTGCTTACTAGTCTAATGAGAAAAGGCTCTTGTCTTAAACAAGATGTAGTTTGCTGCAGGATGCAAGCGTCATTATTACACAGCAGGAGTCAGCGGTTAGGTCTTATCCCTTCAAGATTCTAACCTGCTGTCTTAACACTCAGCTCATATGGCATCATGTGTTTGCATTAACCATTTCAGACGCTTATATTCTTGTAGTCGGAAGTCACACAACGCCAGGTTATAGCAGCACTCTGAAAGCTTGTGATTGCAAATAAATCTCTTGGGCTATAACCTGGTGCCATGTGATTTCTGACCTTGTCCACCTCAGTCTAACAACAGCACCTCCACCTCCACCTCATATATTCTTGTAGAACAGGCTAGAAAGGGGAATGTTCCTCAGCTTCACACTTTGCACTGCTGCTACAGCACTTTTTTGCATCTGCCAGGGAGAGGAAATAGGGCGTGTATGTGGCTTTGCAATCAAAAGTGCATGTCTGACTCTTAGAGATAGCAAGAGCTGCAGAGGCTGGAGTCAGAGACAACACAGCATGGAGCTGGAGGAACATTGGAGCTGGAAGAAATTTTCAGAAGAAGGGTCCCGACCTGAAACGTCAGCTTTCCTGCTCCTCTGATGCTGCCTGCCCTGTTGTGTTCATCCAGCTTCACGCTGTTGTAGCTGACTCTTAATCTGTTTTAGTACTGCCAGCAGTAGACACCACGAACATAAGAACTGGGAATGTACTGAATAATGTATTTCGGTGTTTTAACTGAAGTCAGCATTTGGCTCACATTCCATGGGTATAATTCACTGAGAGATTGCAACATATGAGAGACCTAATGATGGGGTCCACATCCTGTAAAATGAAATGGCTGTGAATGGGAACTGTGTTGCACTCCAATTTACTAAACAATACGTTTAATGTTGAATAACTGCCACCATGGACAAAAACCTCATGCTTGGTCTGCTCAGGGAACTGTAAAACAGGAGATAGATCAGGCACCAGTACTGCTGCATAACTGAAATAATTTCTCATATTTTCCATCCTGAATCCGCACTGGGAGTAAACTGTAGCAGAAAGATTCTCAATCTAAATAAGGTTATTAATGAAAGCCTTCAGAAGGATCCTGGTCAGCAATAACATTGCTGCAGAAGATCCAAAATCTATTAGGGTCAAATGTTTCAGATATATGCTGGATAATCTGAGATAACAAGGTGTAGAGCTGGATGAACACAGCAGGCCAAGCAGCATCAGAGGAGCAGGAAGGCTGATGTTTCGGGCCTAGACCCTTCTTCAGGGGAGGAGGGTAACTTCTTCAGGGTAGGCATTCTTAGAAGAGGCTTCGCAGTGGGGTTAACATTGTTTCAGAGATAATAGGAACTGCGGATGCTGGAGAATCCGAGATAACAAGGTGTGGAATTGGATGAACACAGCAGGCCAAGCAACATCAGAGGAGCAGGAAAGCTGATGTTTCAGGCCTAGACCACTCTTCAAAAATTTCTGAAGAAGGCTCCAGATCCAAAATGTCAGCTTTCCTGCTCCTAAGATGTATACAACTGAAGGGAGGCAATTAGCTCAGGTGACTGGAGAGCTAGTTTACAATGCTGAGTGATACCCACAGCGTAGGTACAATTCCTATACCAGCTGGGGTTGCCATGAAGGACTCTTGAGAAATGGTGCCCCTCATTTTTCTCTCCTCGGAGGTCATACCTATGGCCCAATAGGACTATAACAACTTAACCTTTCCATTCACAAGTGACATTGATATGATCAACATTGTTGTAGAGGATATGAGGAGGATCATGTGTTGGGTATCAGCCTCCCCAGGATCCTAAGTGACCCTGCCCAGAAGCCCATATGACAGCATCATAGTGGGTGGTACAAATGGCACTCCTCAGTTTTAACCCTTTCAGAGCCACATGCAACAGGGTGAATAATAATTCTCTAAGAGTCAGTACTTGCAGGAATGCAAATAGCGATTACATTTTCACGCACTGGCTGGTACCACACAGGGAGGTGGTTGTAAGTGATCTTGTCACGAGACAACTAATCCAGCATCCGAGACTGGTATTCCCGGGGTGTGGCTTCCAACCCTGCTGTGGCAGATACTGAAAGTTGAATTCCATTGAAGGAAATCTGAAACGAAAGGCTAACCCAGCAGTATCCACGTTAATCCAGAGACACAAGTAATGCTCCAGGTACCTGGTTCAAATCCTACCACTGCAGACGGTGGAATTTGAAATCAATAATAAGAAAATTAAGAGTCCAATGATGACTGTGAACCCATTGTTGGGAAAAGCCCACCTGTTTCACTGACATCCTTTAGGGAGGGAAACTGCCATCCTTACCTGGCCTGGCCGACGTGTAACTCCAGGCTCACGGCACTCTTAACTGCCCTCTGGACAATTAGGAGTGGGCAATAAATGCTGACCTAGCTAGAGATGCCCTCATCCCATGGATGAGAAAAAAAAACCTGTCTGGTTCATTAACACCTTTTAGGGAAGTATCTTCTAAATGGATTTTAAAAAATTGCAAAAAGAATAAGGAAAAGAAACTGCGTTTTTGTAGGATCCTTCACAACGCGAAAGTGGCACTTAGTACAACTCAGCACTTTTGATGTGTAGGGAAATTCAGGCTCCCACAAACACCCATACGCTGTTTATCAGGTTATCTGTTTGTTGTATGTTGATTGAAGGATAAATATTGCCCCTTCCAGAAAGTGACCAACCATGCTTCCATCACTCTGCATCATACTACATCTTTGTGGGTGGGTCAGAGCATTAGCGAAGCCCGGACAACAATCTGCTGTCCAGATCCCACTACCACATAGAACACATGTGGTATGTGTACCTTACTTTTAAGAGAGCATATGGATGAAGAATTGGCCTGTACAATCAGATGACTGGCCACAGCAGAAGTTTGTGACCCTGAGAATACACCGTCATGCATCAAGTGACATCCAGTCACAAGTGGCCTGGGATACCAGGGAGAAATTTCCAGAAGTTTCTGGAGGATGGTGCAGCAGGGTCTTCTATGCCCACCTGAAAGAGGTGATAGGGCCTTGCTTTTGTGTTTTGTCTGAAAGACAGCACCTCTGACAATGTGGGACTCCCTCAGCAGCGTACTGAAGTGAGATTTGATAACATAGTGTGGAGCGGGAGGAACACAGCAGGCCAGACAGCAACAGAAGAGCAGGAAAGTTGACGTTTCGGGACGGTAGCCTTCTTTTTTCTTTTCCTCCAGCTCTACACACTGTGTTACCTCTGACACCAGCATTGGCAGTTCTTACTATCTCCAGAGTGAGATTTGAGTTTCTTTTAGGAGTGAGACAGTTTAACATTTCCACGAGTGTATTACATGTAACAGACATTGAGAACAAGTTTTGTCTTTTCATACAGATACGGTTAAATCAATATTTAAAGTATTTTATTCTGTCCTTTTTACATAATTATTTATTTACAGTTAAATGGAAATATATGCATCATTTTGGTAATAGACAAAGAAACTGGGACATTCATTGGAGGCACATCAGCATTCCCTGTGTCTGGATGATGTAATACATGTAGACAAATGGCATTCGAACAGGAATTTATAATCAGCAGTAATATTTCGATATCAGTTTGATGGGCTAATACTCCACAACTTTGCTACTGACCTGGAGTGCCAGGGTGCTGTGTAGGGTAAAAAGTGTTAAAAAGCAAGATACAGTATGTGCTAAAAATCTGAACAAAAAGTGAAAAATGCCTGAAATATTCATTTCAGGCAGTTTCTGGGATTCAGGGGATTAGAGCTAACACATTAGCCTTTTGTCATTAATGCATTAGCATGTTCCCATTGCAGCATCTGTGTGAACCAATTTATAAACCACTATCTCACTGCACTCATAGAATCCCTACAGGGTGGAAGTAGGCCCTTCAGCCCACACCAACCCTCTGAAGAGCATCCCACCCAGACCCACCCCATTCCTGTAACCCTACATTTCCCATGGCTAATCCACCCTAGCCTGCGCATCTTTGGACTGTGGGAGAAAATCCTCACACAGACACAGAGGGAATATGCAAATTCCATACAATCGGTCACCTAAGGCTGGAATTGAACCCAGGTCTTTGGCTAACCGCTGAGCCACCATGCCATCGCTGCTTGGGTGTATAAATTTGCCACAGGTTGTGTTCAGTAATACAACTCAGCTGACACTGGGAATGGGATTGTTTTCCTTGGAAAAATGACAGCAGGCTGGAGATTTGACGGAGATTTTCAAAGCCATGAGCAGGCTGGTTTTGTGTAGATAGGGAGAAGTTATTCCCATTCATAAAAGAAGCAGGAACGAGAGGGGTGTAATTTTGATGTGATGTGCAAACAAACCAAGAGTGAGATGAGAAAGAAACTTGTTCCACGCAGTGAGAAAGTTAGAGCCTGGAATGCGTTGCCTGGAAATGTGGTGCAGGCAGGTTCAACTGAGGCATTTGAGAGGGGCGCTGAATGGTAATTTGGATAGAAATGGTGACCAATGTTGTGGAAAGGGCAGGACATTGACAATAGGTAGGGAATAGAACTGGTGTAGGCAGAATGGGCCCAATGGCCTCAATCTGCCACCCCTCACTAACAATTTTGAGTGAAATAACTCAGCAGAAACCATTATCCATTAGCCAAATCACCCTTTATTTCTATGTACATAGAATTCGTCACTGGTTCAGCTCCCTCAGAGCCAGCTCTCAGAGTGAGAAGAGCCTCTGACACTCCTTTTTCCTTCTTTTGTTTCCACCACCAGGAAAACACCCAAGTGGCCAGTGAACCAGGAACAAGCAAAACCCAACAAAGGCAATGATTACAGACGCTTCTGTTTATAAGTGTTAGCCCATTCTCCCTGAATGGACCAGGTTAACAGCCCCAATCAGGGAACCCATATTCTGTGAGGTGCCCCTGGCTGACCTTGTTACAATCGCTACACTGTGATTCTGTAATTTCACTCTGATTGAAAATGCTGGGTCATTTAACACATACCAACTCCCATCGCTCCTGCAGTTGATTAACTTTATTGGCTAATGATCCAGCAAAGCCTGAATATATTTTTTTAAAAAGGTCTCAGCTTTGTTTTGCATCCTATTTGTCTATTCCCTCCCTTTCCTTCATCCCTTCAGCTGTCCAAGGTCTCTGGGCTCCTCCAGTTCAGGTCACTTGAGTGTTCCATAACCAAACCATTGGGGGATGTACCTTCAGCACCTGGACACTCAGCTCTGGAATTCCCTCCCTTAATCTCTCTTCTTCTATCCTCCTTTTAAGATGCTCCTTATATCACCTATCTGATTTTAGTCACGTGTCTCTTTAAATGGCTTGATGTTAAATAGTGTATAATAATGCTCCTTTGAAGCGTGCTGCGATGATTTACTATGCTAAAAGGCACTGCATAAATTCAAGTTTTTGTTCTGTTGCAATGTTTGGTTACCACACCACTACTGAAATGCTGTTGGCCTAATAGTTTCTTTTAGATCCTCAACATCATTGCCCACTACACTGATCCATAAATTTGGGTCCCACCCTTCCTTACTGATTTGAATGCTTTCAAAAACACGAAACAGGCCCATTTGGCTTTTCAGTCGCTCATGGGATAAGGGTCTCACTGTCAAGACCCACACCTGTTTTCCATTTCTGATTACACTTCAACAGAGTGTCTTGATTGCTCATTTCAAAAGGGCATTCGAGAATCTACCTCATTGGCGTAGGTCTGGAGTCACATGTAGGTCAGACTGGGTAAGGATGGCAGTTTTCTTCCCCTAAAGGGCATTAGTGAATAACATAAAGGAAACATAGTCATCATGAGACATGAGTTTTTAATTCCAGATTTTTAGTGAATTCAAATATCACTCTCTGCCCTGGTGGGTTTCGGATCCTAGCCCCCCGAGAACATTAATCTGGGTCTCTGAGTTTCTAGTCTAGTGACATTCCCAAACTTTAAATAATATTATTGAACTGCAAAGTTTACTGGGGTGAGTTTCATGAGTTGCTAACTGTACCTAAATAGTCAGTCTTCCCTTGGTTTTATATCATGTTATCTATATTTGCTCTCCTTAGAACTAGAGCCCTGTTTTATTTAGTTTTCCTGGGGCAGGAGAGTGGAGCAATAGCCAAAACATGACAGGACACAAGTTCAGTACTTTTTCTAATTTTGTCTCCCGCACTAATCAAAAAATCGTCAGCACAGGATTTTTTTTAGGAATCAAACTGTGGCAAATGTTCCCAAAAAACTTAATTTGCAATTTTTTTCAGTGACCCTGGTCTCATATCAAAACATATGATGAAAGTCAGCTCTGAAGAAGAGCCATCTAGACTCGAAATGTTAGCTTGCTTTCTATACACAGATGCTGCCTGACCTACTGAGATTTCCAGCACTATTTTTGTTTTCACCATCTGCAGTAATTTGCTCAAAAATTGGGAAAACATTGATTAGGGACTTGCTGAAAACTCTGTGACGTTATGGAAGGTAGTTTTCCTTCCCATTAGTAACCAATCAATGATAATTTCGTGGCCACCATGACTAAGACTGGCTAATTACTGGAATTATTAATTGAACTATCTTCATCTTTGATCAGATGGGCCAATGGGCCAATGAATGGCAGACGGGTGGTTAATTTAGATAAATGCAGGTGCTGCAGTTCAGAAAGGCAAGTCCGGACAGGACTTATACATTTAATGGGGAGTGTTGCTGAACAAACAGACCTTGGAGTGCAGATTCGTAGTTCCTTGGAAGTGGAGTCACAATGAGATAGGATAGTGTAGAAGATGTTTGGTAGACTTGCCTTTATTGGTCAGTGCATTGAGTGTAGGTGTTGGCTGTACAGGACGTTGGTTCAGCCATTTTTGGAATACTGTGTGCAATTCCGGTCTCCGTGCTATAGGAAGTATGTTGTGAAAAAATTTACCAGGATGTCACCAGAGTTGGAGGGTTTGAACCATAAGGAGCGGCTGAATAGGCTGGGGCTATTTTCTGTGGAGCATCAGAGGCTGAGGGGTGACCTTATAGAGGTTTATAAAATCAGGAGGGGCATGGAGAAGGTGAATAGCCAAGATCTTTACCTCAGTGTGGGGGTGTCCAAAACTGCAGGGCATAGATTTAAGATGAGAGGGGAATGATATAAAAGAGAGTTGCAGGCCAATTTTTTCACACAGAGGGTGGTGTGTGTATGGAATAAGCTGCCAGAGGAAGTAGTGGAGGCTGGTACAGTTACAATATTTAAAAGGCATCTGGATAAGTATATGTGTGGGAAGGGTTCAGAGGGATAGGAGCCAAATGGGATTAGATTTATATAGGTACCTGGTCAGCATGGATGAGTTTGACTGAAGGGTCTGTTTCCATGCTGTACATTTCTGTGACTCTATGTTCAGTGGTTGCTTTTCACTGATGTGAATAAGATGCACTGAAGGGCCTTTTACGGTACTGTGGATCTCCAGCTCCATGAGAGGAAGAACATGTGACGCACCAGTAACTATAGCATGAAAGGAGGGATTTAGCACCTACAGGGAGAAATGAACCCACCAGGAGTGACTAGCCATCATGGGATGGGATTTGAACCCATGTTAACTTTGAACCCGTGTTAACTTTGAACATCTGTGTTATTAACTGGCATTACCACATCACCACCATCAGAAATGAGTGAAAGTTGCTGCCTCAGGTCTGTGCAGTGGCTTCTGAGAAATAGCTTTTCTTCTGACGGAACTGTTTAAGCTGCATTCTGACTGCAGATGGGAATGTTGAATTAACTTGTGTTACAGCAGTCACCGAGCATGCAACAGCAAAGCAAAGATCATCTATGCCCGTCAGTGCTGAATAAATCCTTTAATGATCCAATTACAGGTGTATCAAATCATTCTGTTTCCTCTCTGAGCCAGAATGTTGCTTGCTGGCTTAAAAAGAATAGAATCCATTCATTTTTTTGCTCAGGTTATATTGGCCTACAGAAAAGCAAAGAACTAATGTGCATTTATACAGCAACTTTCACAGCCTTGGGATTTCCCAAAGCATTTTGCATCCGACAGAAGTGCGTCGGAAAGTATCAGCCAATTTGTGCCCAGCAAACTCCTACAATGTGATACCAACCCCAGTCAGATCGTTCTTTATTTGCAGTGTTATTTGAGTGATAAGTGTCAGTTAATGTAGTCGTTCAGCGGTAACAAAAGAACTATTTCTGAAAAACAAATTACTTCTGTCAATGAAATCAGAAGCTGCTGGAAAATCTCAGCAGATCATGCGGCATCTGTGGAGAGAAATTTGAATTAAAGTTTCTGGTTTAGAACCTGAGGAAAGACCACTCAACCCAAAACATTAATTCTGATTTCTCGCAATAGATGCTGCCCGAGCTGCTGAATTTTTCCAGCAATTTCTGTTTATTGTTTTTGATTTACAGCATCCACAATTCTCTTAGTTTCTACTGCGGCCTAGGCTTTTTTTTTGCTTGCACTCATCAGGGCAGTGAGCAAAAATACCAATTTAAGGGGAGAAGTAATATCTGTACTGTATAATAGAAGAGTGCTTAGTGGTTGGCAGATGGACTGTGAGTAGTAGAGGTCTTGTGATGAAGAATGCATCAGTTAATAACCAAGCTTCGCTTAAAGTTTAAAATCAGGCAGGTTGAATTTCATTAGTCAATGCATTTCCCCAGGATTTTTCCCTTAAACTGGTATTTCTCACATGTTGTTCTGATGAGTGCAAGATGGAAGACATCAAGAGAATTTTCAGCAATATTAGATAACAGTTGAATGTTTGAGGGGAATTACTTTATTATTTAGACTTCTGTAAAAAAGGAGCTTGTCTTTGTAAATTTTCTCATTGTATCTTGCAGAGATTGAGTTATGGAATTTCAGGGCAAATGATTTAAGCGTCTAAATGCAGAACGGTTTGCAGATTTAAACTGGAGCTTTCATGACTATAGAAAGTTCACCCTGAGGCTTGACTTGATTGCACCTTGTATTTTACCCAGGGAGAGGTCTTCCTTTGTGCTGGAATTTAATAAAAACTCATTCGGATGTAGAAGCGCAGTATGTTCTCAAATGTTTTAAGTTAGCTGAATATTTCTGTCCTGTTTTCAGATTTTATTTAAAGCAGTTGAATGAGCTATTCATCTCTTCTACATGGGGAAATGCATTAGGCTCCTTGTTTATTACTATCCAGCTCACATCCCACAGATTTCTCAGTGCGTCTGCTTAGATTTATATAGTGCCTTTAATGTTAACCTAAGTCCAAACGCACTTCAAAGAGGTGCAAAGAAAAATACGAAAACTCAGTGGAAAAAGATGCCAGTGTGAGTGGATCTTGATCAATTCAAGGGAAGAGAATTATAGAGTGTGTGGTGACGGAGATGAAGGAACCACCACTGATGGTGAGGAAAGAGAAAAAAATCTCAGAGGTGGCTGGATCACTCAGGCTTCAGATAGAGAGGGATAAGGCCCCTCAAGGAATTCCATCATAAGGATCAGAGTTTTGAAGCTGTGTTGTTTAGTCTCATGGTAGGAGCCTAGAGTTAGTCTAGCTTAGTTGAAAGAAGATTGTTAATCAGAAGATCTAGAGAGGCTGGGTGTTGACATGGAATAAACCATTGAGCCATTCCTTCAGAATGAGTACTCCCTCTGGTGATGTGCCCGACCCACGAATCTAGTGAGGGCCTTGATCACATGACTGTCTGGTAAGAAAGTGAGCATGGTGTCACTGTACGTCCAGAACAATTTGTAACTCCTTATCCCTTCAACCTTTCTGCCACTGGCCAGGGACTGAGCGAGCAGCGGCAAGTAGGCATTTGATGTGTGGTGTGATTCTCATGAGACCTCTGGTTCTGACCCTATCACTGCAGCTTTTATGGGGAGTCGCTGTATCTCGCTCTGCACATTTATTATGGAGCTGTTGAATCAGCAATGTCCATGGACAGAGCCATTAGTGAACAAAAGGTGACATTTTTAAAAGGAAGCATTGCCTCAAGATTCCTTGTAAATGGTTAAATATAATCAGTTGCTGCCAGACCAAAATGGCAGCTGCATGTGACTTCTTCCTTTAAATAGCATCATCAGGGCGCATTATCATCATGAAGGCCATAGACTGCTAGTCACGTACAGCACAGGAAAACCCCCGTCAGCCCATCAAATGCGTACCAGTCAAAAACAGCCATCTAGCTATTCCATTCCCATTTCCCAGACTTGGCCCATAGCCTTGTATGTTTTGGCACCACAAATGCACATATAAATGCTTCTTCAATGTTATGAGAGTTTCTGCCTCTCCCACCCTTACTGGCAGGGGGTTAGAGATTCCCACCATCCCCAGGATGAAAAATACTTTCCCCACATGGTCTCAAAACCTTTTGCCCCTTATCTTAAATCCATTCCCCGGTGATCAATCCCTCCATCAAAGGGCACCCTTTCTTCCTGTCTGCCCTATGCATTTGCTATATTTTATAAATTATGGCAGTGCCTTCTCTTCCTCAGCTACTCGCCATCCAAAGAATCATGCCGGACACGAAATGTTAACTCGGTTTCTCTCTCCACTAGAACTGCTGATTTTCTCCATCACTGCCCAGTTTTAATACAAGAAAAATTGTCATTCAGAGCCACTGAATTCCTTCAGGGAGGGTTGGCTGGGAGGCTTGGGAGAGTCACTTCATTTCTCCATTCAGCGTGCAATCCTGTAATCCTGTAACTGTTCCCAACGGAAAGGAGGAATGGTAGTGGGGCTGAGCGTGAGCTGTTGTACGGGCAATGGGAATCAGCATAATGCCCCCTTCCCCCTGGCCATTCAGTTTTGCCACCCAGGAGCTTTGGCATATGTTATTAGAATGGAAACCCAAAGGCAGCAGGGAGCCCATACCCCAACAAAAGTTAGCACCCTCTGACGTCAGGGAGAGGAAATATGGTCTCGTAATCAAGAAAATAAAGTTTCCGCTGCAGAAAGGAAAAGGGTCACACTGCATTAACCAACCTTCCTCATCAGCCGAGAGCTTCGACTGGTCTTTGTAACAAGATTGCACCTCGTATTTTTGGAAACAGAAAGGTCCCTCTCTACAGAGAGATCTAATAAATACTTCCACAGTGTGTTATCAAATATTTTAGGTGAACTGAAAGCTTTTAACTCTGGGTTTCCAGTTTTTATTGAAAGCTGTTGAATGAGCCATTCATCTCCTTCTTTTGGGAGTATATTAGGCTACTTGTATTTAGCCTTGCTGGCATCCCCTTTGCCAGTTACAGTCCACTGCAAAGCCTTTCAGCAGCTTTATAGCATGCAGTTACGGGAAGCTGAGCTGGCTTGGTTTATGTATATTTAAATTAAATGATGGCCACTGCTAATGGAGCCTTACTGGGCACACACAGAGAGTCAGCTCACTTACAGAGGGCACTTAGGGCCAGCATGCTGCCTGCCTCAGAATCTACACGCACCACTGGACTTTTCTCACTCAGGATTTTAAACAACATTTGCAGGCAGGGATAAGGGAATGCCAGGCTTAGGCTTTGCCATGTCTTAATCGTTCAAGATGTGGAGGTGCTGGTGCTGGACTGGGGTGGACAAGGAACCATACAACGCCATTGGCCAACAGGTTTGTTTGAAATCACAAGCTTTTGGGGTGTAAGACCTGGAGAAAGAGTAAGACTCTGAAAGCTTGCCTTCTTAAATAAAGCTGTTGGACTATAACCTGACGTTGTGTGATTTCTGACTTCAGTCATTCAAGATGGCAATTAAGTGAGCAAACAATCAATTTCTCCTTCAACTCCTCCCACTTCCTATAGACAATGGGGGTGGCCATGGGTACCTGCACGGGCCCAAGCTATACCTGCCTCTTTGTAAGTTATGTGGAACAATCCCTTTTCCGCAGCTACACTGGCCCTAAACCCCACCTCTTCCTCTGTTAATCTCATTGGATCAAGTGACCACAGCTGGATCACTGTGTGTGGTTCTGGTCTCCACGCTCTAGGAAGGATGTGATTGCACTGGAGGGGAGCAGAGAAGATTCACTGGGATCTTGCCTGGTATAGAGCAGCCTAGCTACAGAGAGAGATGGGATAAACTCAGGTTGTTTTCTAGAGAAGGTGGAGAGGAGATCTGACTGAGGTGTGTAAGATTATGAGGGACAGGTACAGTGTGGATAGGATGCAGCTTATTCACCTACATTGAAGAGTCAGTAACAAGGGAGGATGAATTTAACATGAAAGGCAGGAGGTTAAGAGAGGATTCAAGAAACAGTTTTTCACCCAGGGGTTGATGGGGTTCTGGAATGCAAGGTCCTAGATACAGGAAGCCTCACAACTTTTAAAAAGTAAAGAAGACAAAGAACTGCAGATGTCGGAAATCAGAAACAAAGTCAGAAGGGTCATAGAGTCATACAGCTAGAAACAGACCCTTCTGTTTCAGTCCATACAGACCAAGTTTCCCATACTAAGGTAGTCCCACTTGGCTGCATTTGGCCCATATGCCTCTAAACCTTTCCTTCATGTACTTTTCCAAATGTCTTTTACATGTTTTAACTGTACCTGCATCCACCACTTTGCCCAGCAGTTCATTCCACACATGAACCAGCTTCTGTGTGAAAAAATTGCCCCTCAGGTCCCTTTTAAATCTTTCTCCTCTCACCTTAAGAATATATCCCTTACAGTTGTTTGTTAGCTGAACCACACAGGTATTTACTGCAATTGATACTAGGCTTTTCATTCATTTTTTCCCACTCCCTGTGCTCCCCTGGTAATTGAATTAAAATTCCACCATCTGTTGTAGCAGGATTCAAACCCAGGCCCCCAGAATATTACCTAGGTCTCTAGGTTAGCAGCCCATTGATGATACCACTCGGCCTTCACCTTCCCCAAAAGTTTGAAGTTTTAAAAAAATTGCGCACATAAAAGATGTCAAATGATTCAGTGACTTGAATTCAACACTGTGGATAACACAGGGAAATACCGAATAACATGAACTGGAGAGATCATTTGTTCTTCAAACCCCAGATGAAAGCAAAGCAAATTGGTGGGTTTAAAAAAAACAAACTTTGACCTCAAGGTGTGAGTTTAGGTTGAAAATAAAACCAAGGAGCTATTGGACCCCAGAGGCAGGCATAAAAGACACAGCCATATGATTGATCCTCTTTGGTGTCATGGGCAATGATCTTTTCTCACACAGTCTTGCTTTTATATTGACAAGAAAGCTGTCTGGTCAGCATCACAAATTGTGGGATCTTGCTGTGCACTCCAGGACAAGTTCGGGTCACTAGACGCGCTACATGAAAGCAATCTGTTGTTTTTCTTTAAATTCCATACCCCACCAGGGAGGCTGGAGAAATTGAAATCAGTTTTCTATTTGCAGAAAAAAATTTGCAAATAATTTCTTCATTTGAGCATGAAGTTGATTGATTGTCCGAGAAACTCACTTTTGCCTTTAATTAGTCAGGGCCACTTGGTGAGTGTTAGGACAATGGGGGGTGGGGTATACCTGGGGGGACTGCATGTTAGTGTGGGAAACAGAGGGTATACCCAGGGGGCACTGTGTGTTAGCCTGGGACACAGAGTGTATACTGAGGGGAGGCTGTGTGTTAGTGTGGGACACCGAGTGTATGCCCAGGGGGCTATGTGTTAGTGTGGGACATCTGGGGTATACTGAGGGGGCCTGTGTGTGAATGCGGGACACGGAGTGTATACTGAGGGGGAGCTGTGTATTAGTATGGGACATGGAGTATATACGGAGGGGGAGCTGTGTATTAGTATGGGACATGGAGTTTATACTGAGGGGGCTGTGTGATAGTCTGGGACACAGAGTGTATACTAATGGGAGGCTGTGTGTTAGTGTGGGACATGGAGCGTGTACTGAGGGGGAGCTGTGTGTTAGTGTGGGACACGGAGTGTATACTGAGGGGGAGCTGTGTGATAGTCTGGGACACGGAGTGTATACTGAGGGGGAGCTGTATGTTAGTGTGGGACATGGAGTGTGTACTGAGGGGGAGCTGTGTGTTAGTGTGGGACACAGAGTGTATGCTGAGGGGAAGCTGTGTGTTATTGTGGGACACGGAGTGTATACTGAGGGGGAGCTGTGTGTTAATGTGGGGCACGGAGTGTATACTGAGGGGGAGCTGTGTGTTAGTGTGGGACATGGAGTGTGTACTGAGGGGGAGCTGTGTGTTAGTGTGGGACGTGGAGTGTGTACTGAGAGGGAGCTATGTGTTAGTGTGGGACATGGAGTGTGTACTGAGGGGGACTGTGTGATAGTGTGGGACATGGAGTGTCTATTGAGGGGAGGCTGTGTTTTAGTATGGGACACAGAGGCTACACTGAGGGGGTCTGTGTGTTAATGTGGGATACGGAGGATATACTGAGTGGGGGCTGTGAGTTAGTGTGGGGTATGGAGTGTACACTCGGGGGGACTGTGTTAGTGTGGGATGTGGAGTATACACTCGGGGGACTATGTGTTAGTGTGGGACATGGAGTGTACACTCGGGGGGACTATGTGTTAGTGTGGGACATGGAGTTAGGAAGCATGGACTGGGAGCAGTTGTTCCATGGTAAGGGAACTCTAGACATGTGGAGACTGTTTAAGGAACAGTTGTTGCGAGTGATGAGTAAATATGTCCCTCTGAGACAGGCAAGAAGGGGTAAGATAAAGGAACCTTGGATGACGAGAGCGGTGGAGCTTCTTGTGAAAAGGAAGAAGGTAGCTTACATAAGGTGGATGAAGCTAGGGTCAAGTTCAGCTAGAGAGGATTACACACAGGCAAGGAAGGAGCTCAAAAATGGTCTGAGGAGAGCCAGGAGGGGGCATGAGAAAGGCTTGGCAGATCGAATTAGGGAAAACACAAAGGCATTTTACACTTACGTGAGGAATAAGAGAATGATCAAAGAAAGAGTAGGGCCGATCAGGGATAGCATAGGGAACTTGTGTGTGGAACCTGAGGAGGTAGGGGATGCCCTAAATGAGTTTTTTGCTTCTGTCTTTACGAAAGAAACAAACTTTGTAGTGAATGAAACCTTTGAAGAGCAGGTGTACATGCTGGAATGGATAGAGATAGAGGAAGCTGATGTGCTGAAAATTTTGTCAAACATTAAGATTGACAAGTCGCCAGGCCCGGACCAGATTTGTCCTCGGCTGCTTTGGGAAGTGAGAAATGCAATTGCGTCGCCACTTGCGAAGATCTTTGCATCCTCGCTCTCCACTGGAGTCGTACCTGAGGACTGGAGAGAGGCAAATGTAATTCCTCTCTTCAAGAAAGGAAATAGGGAAATCCCCGGCAATTATAGACCAGTAAGTCTCACGTCTGTCGTCTGCAAGGTGTTAGAAAAGATTCTGAGGGATAAGATTTATGACCATCTGGAAGAGCATGGCTTGATCAAATACAGTCAACACGGCTTTGTGAGGGGTAGGTCATGCCTTACAAACCTTATCGAGTTTTTTGAGGATGTGACTAGAAAAGTTGATGAGGGTTGAGCTGTGGATGTGGTGTATATGGACTTCAGTAAGGCATTTGATAAGGTTCCCCATGGTAGGCTCATTCAGAAGGTCAGGAGGAATGGGATACAGGGGAACTTAGCTGCTTGGATACAGAATTGGCTGGCCAACAGAAGACAGTGAGTGGTAGTAGAAGGAAAATATTCTGCCTGGAAGTCAGTGGTGAGTGTGGTTCCACAGGGCTCTGTCCTTGGGCCTCTACTGTTTGTAATTTTTATTAATGACTTGGATGAGGGGATTGAAGGATGGGTCAGCAAGTTTGCAGACGACACAAAGGTCGGAGGTGTCGTTGACAGTATAGAGGGCTGTTGTAGGCTGCAGCGGGACATTGACAGGATGCAGAGATGGGCTGAGAGGTGGCAGATGGAGTTCAACCTGGATAAATGCGAGGTGATGCATTTTGGAAGGTCGAATTTGAAAGCTGAGTACAGGATTAAGGATAGGATTCTTGGCAGCGTGGAGGAACAGAGGGATCTTGGTGTGCAGATACATAGATCCCTTAAAATGGCCACCCAAGTGGACAGGGTTGTTAAGAAAGCATATGGTGTTTTGGCTTTCATTTACAGGGGGATTGAGTTTAAGAGTCGTGAGATCTTGTTGCAGCTCTATAAAACTTTGGTTAGACCGCACTTGGAATACTGCGTCCAGTTCTGGGCGCCCTATTATAGGAAAGATATGGATGCTTTGGAGAGGGTTCAGAGGAGGTTTACCAGGATGCTGCCTGGACTGGAGGGCTTATCTTATGAAGAGAGGTTGACTGAGCTCGGTCTCTTTTCATTGGAGAAAAGGAGGAGGAGAGGGGACCTAATTGAGGTATACAAGATAATGAGAGGCATAGATAGAGTTGATAGCCAGAGACTATTTCCCAGGGCAGAAATGGCTAGCACGAGGGGTCATAGTTTTAAGCTGGTTGGTGGAAAGTATAGAGGGGATGTCAGAGGCAGGTTCTTTATGCAGAGAGTTGTGAGAGCATGGAATGCGTTGCCAGCAGCAGTTGTGGAAGCAAGGTCATTGGGGTCATTTAAGAGACTGCTGGACATGTATATGGTCACAGAAATTTGAGGTTGCATACATGAGGATCAATGGTCGGCACAACATTGTGGGCTGAAGGGCCTGTTCTGTGCTGTACTGTTCTATGTTCTGTGTTCTATGTTCTACACTCGGGGGGACTATGTGTTAGTGTGGGACGTGGAGTGTACACTCCGGGGGACCGTGTGTCAGTGTGGGACGTGGAGTGTACACTCCGGGGGACTGTGTGTCAGTGTGGGACGTGGAGTGTACACTCCGGGGGACTGTGTGTCAGTGTGGGACGTGGAGTGTACACTCCGGGGGACCGTGTGTCAGTGTGGGACATGGAGTGTACACTCCGGGGGACTGTGTGTCAGTGTGGGACGTGGAGTGTACACTCTGGGGGACTGTGTGTCAGTGTGGGACACTGAGTTTGTGCCCAGGGGTCTGTGTGTTAGTGTGGGGCACTGAGTGTGTACTCAGGGGGCTGTGTGTTAGTGTGGGACAGGGAGGGTATGCTGAGGAGTCTGTGTATTAGTGTGGGACAGTGCTGTGATGAAGAGACATCTAGACTCAAAGTGAGCTTGCTTTCTTTATGTGGATGCTGCCTGATCTGCTGTGATCTCCAGCATTTTGTTGTTTTCAGTGCCAATTCCATCATCTGCAGTAAGTTGCCCCAATAGAAATTGTGTATTTGGATGGCTGTTTGTCTGTCTGTAATCTGGTGCTATGTACATTATTGAGCAACAGTTCCTGCTTCTCAAATGGATCCCACCTGGGCTCTTCAAGCGTTGAAAATTATTTTCTCCCTGAAGCTGAGCAGAATAAAAAGGTCGGCTAATGGATGTAATTACCTAAACTAGGCCTATTCCAACTGTTAGCAGAAATCACTTATGTAAATGTTACAGCAGCCTGATCAATAGAAGCCAGCGATGACTTGAGCTGTGATTCATTGCTTTATGCTCCTTATGGATCACCCTGCTCCGACCTCAGTAATAACTCATGCTTAAATGCTGGGCAATCAGCACTTAACAAAGGAAAATGATCATGTTCCTCTTTGTACCTTGAGTGTACGTGCATGAACTGGCTTACTCGTGGATTTAAACGATAGGCAGAGCTAGAAGTTTATCACAGAGTTACACAGCACAGAAAGAGGCCATTCAGCCTATTGTGACTGCTTGACTTTCTGACAGAGCTCTCCAATTTGTCCTAGAACCCAGCTCCTTCACTGTGAAGCACCTATCCAATTAATTCCTGTTTGAACGTTCCTGTTGAATCCTGTTTCGTATGTTGTGTGAAAGAGGTTCAACTCATGATTCAATGCTTCAGTTTTGGTGCTCTTGGATGTGTCTGTATATAGCAGGACTTACCCAACTTTGGGATCACAACAATATCTGCTACGTAAGGTAGACTGGGTGCAGCTGGTTGCCTTTAAAATAAACAAATCTGTTTACTAACACCAACACACCGATCATCGTATCAACCGAAAGAACTGCGGATGCTGTAAATCAGAAACAAAAACAGAAGTTGCTGGCAAAGCTCAGCAGGTCTGGCAGCACGTGGGGCGAGAAACCAGAGTTAAAGTTTCGGGTCTGGTGGCCCGTCCTTGGAACTGATGACAGTAGCTGACTGTATGTGGGCGTAATATCGGGCTGGGTTTTTCAAACTTAAAATTAACGTTCTACTTTTTTTCCACAGTTTATTTCTGTTACTGACATACTGTTTCATGAAAATTGTATCAATAATTATTTCTGGTGAATATTTGTTCCTGTTTTAATGAAGGATGTTCTGTGGTGTCAGCAGGTGTTTGCTAAGACCTCACAGTTTTCCAGGGGTGGGAGAAGGCCTGAAGAACAAAACATTGAGGCTTTATTGTTGCAGCAAAACAAAATGAAGCTGGTGAAAGTGCATGGGGGCTTTTTTTTTTATGAAAGCCCTGCCTTTTAAATACTTGCTGCTAAATTTGGATTCACGCTCCTCTCCCTCAACCACTGAAGCCCACCTTGTGTCCACTGCTGCTGAACAAAGGAGCTCCCGACGCTACCCCCCCCCCACCATTATCCATCCACCACCTTGTCCCACTCAGCGACTCTCCATCCCCTAGGTTCTCACTCTAGGGAAGGGGAGGCCACGTGGGGGTAAGTGTTAAAATGGGATCAGGTTTGGGAAGCATTGCTGGCCATTTCCCCTCCTGAGCTCTTGTGCGGACGTTTGATGCTTGCTCACCCTACTTCGCAAGACTTGGCGTTCACCCAGTATCCCAGCAAATATAGGTTGCCTCAACGACATGCGCAAAACAGGGTGTTTATCTCTCAGAGATAGTAGGAACGGCCGATGCTGTAAAATCTGATATAACAAAGTGTAGAGCTGGATGAACACAGCAGGCCAAGCAGCATCAGAGGAGCAGGAAGGCTGCCTTTTCTGGCCTGTGAAGAGTCTAGGCTCAAAATGTCAGCTTTCCTGCTCCTCTGATGCTGCTTGGACTGCTTTGTTCATCCAGCTCTACACCTTGTTTGGCTTTCTCCTGTTTGTGGGATCCTTCTGTGCACAGGTTGGCTAAAGGATATTCACAGACTGCTTTGGGACCCTCCCTGAGATGGTTACACATGCTGTGGTTAAATTTTTAATCAACTGTTCTGACATACTTCCAGCGTTGCTGGGACTTGATCTTGGTTCCAGAGGTAGGGACATTACTATTGCACCGCAAGGGCTCCTCGTGAATTACCTTCCTTTAAAGTGACGCCACAAGTAATTTTTGAGTGAATTGTTGATGCACAGGACTGATGTGATTAAATGGTAGTGCTTTGAGTAATGCATTTTGTTTAATAATCATCCTTTTTCTTCTCTTTTACAGGTAAGTGCATCAAACTTTATCTTTCCAGTGGTTTTTGTGATGAGTGGCAGTGATGAGGAGTAGAGGGAGAACAAGAAGGCTGCAGCTCGAAACGCTGAGTGCCTCCAGGACGGTGTCAGTGACGGCAGGCTCTGGTAATATCAGCTTCTTTTCTACAGCTTCCGGTGATACATTGGTGTGTGAGGGGCCTTGCAAATGTTTGTTTGCATTGTGCCTGTACCTGGTCACAGTTTGGTTTAATGTAGACACGCATGAGAGCTGTTTTTTGCTGGAGACCCAACCAAGGTGTCATGCTAGGCCCTGCCAACTCATTTTCCTGGAGCTTCACCATAACTCCATCACCCAACCCCTGATCCAACCTTCACTTCGATACTCCAGATAAATGGAAAGTGTTGAAAGAAATTATGAATGAAAAAGATGGCAGTGTTGATCATCCTTCACCCAGGTGCTCAGCGGTGTCAGCCAGTCAGATTTCCCATCGCTGAAGCTTCCAAGACCAATCCAGGAACATTGGCAACCAGAAGCTGCCTGGGTCGTGGCTCAGTGCTTTGGGCTGAATCACTGGGGAGCCAGCGTTACAATCAGTACTTGTTACAGCAATGTCAGGGAGAATTTCAGGATATCACTTCGTTAAAATAATTCATTCCATTTCTGTCAGGTTCAAGGCTGTTGCCTCGATTGAGCAGGTGAAAGGACCCCAGGGAGCCTGTCTTTGGCCATCCACAATTTCTGAAGCAATAGCAAAGCTGCCCGGAGTATTCCTTCACATCACAACAGACTCACTACAAAGACCCTTCAGTCATCCAATAGAAAAGGAAAATCTACTCAACAATATAGATTTGATAAATCTGTTTACACTTGCTTTGGGAACAGGGATGTGGTCTTCAGAAAGGCAAGAGATTATTGAAAGCATAAAACTCTCCAGACATTCTTTATGGTTGCAACCAAAGTGCATAAATCAGAGGAAGCTTTAACTGACACATCACAAAGACATGATTAAAAACAGCCCTCGCCTCCTTCTCTGCCAAAGAAAAGCCCTCTTCCAGTTAACCTCAACTTGGTTCCACTCCTTGTTCTTAGAATGTTGTGCTCCACTTTGATCTCCTAGTTACAATAACAGAGGATGGAGCAAGTCCCAGCCAAAGGGAAGACAGAATACAGTGTGGTTCCTGTAAAGAGAAGGTTGAGAGCTAACTAGATGAAAAGAACCATTAAAATAATGGAGGAACTTAACAGAGCAGGTGTACTTGTGGGCTAGCCCAAACTAGAGGCCAAAAATATAAGATTGTGGTGGTGGGTTACAGTTCAGCTTGGAATCATGTTACTGTGGCAACGTTCACACTTGCGTACACATTGTCCTCTTCTTTATTCGTTCATAGAATGTGGTTGTCGCTGGCTGGAGTAGCATTTATTGCCCATCCGCATTAACCTTGAGAAGGCCAGATGAGCTGTCTTCCAGAACTGCTGCTGTCGATTTGCGTAGGTAGACCCACAATACCATTAGGAAGGGTATTCCAGGATTTTGACCCAACAACACTGAGGGAATAGCAATTTATTTCCAAGTCAGGATGGTGGTGTCTTGGAGGAAACTTGCAGCAAGGGGTGGTGTTCCCATGTATCTCCTGTCCTCGTCCTTCTAGATGGAAGTGGTCGCGGCTTTGGAAAATGCTAAGGATCTTTGGTAAATTTCTGCAGTGATTCTTGTACATTATACACACTGCTGCTATTGAGTGTTGGTGGTGGAGAGACTGGATGCTTGTGAATGTAGTGACAATCAAGCAGGAGCTGCTTTGACCTGGATGGTGTCAAGCTTCTTGAGTGTTGTTGGGGCTGCACCCATCCAGGCAAGTGGGGAGTATTCCATCCCACTCCTGACTTGTGCCTTGTAGATGGTGAACAGGATCTGGGGAGTCAGGAGGTGAGTTACTTATTGTAGGATTCCAAGATTCTGTCCTGCTGTTAGAGCCAAATATTTTACATGGTTAGTCCAGTTCAGTTTCTGGTCAGTGGTAATGCCCAGGATGTTGTAGTTTGGAGGTAATAGGAGCTGCAGATGCTGGAGAATCCGAGATAACAAGGTGTGGACCTGGTTGATCATGGCAGGCCAAGCAGCATCTTAGGAGCAGGAAAGCTCATATTCCGGGCCTAGACCCTTCCCGAAACGTCAGCTTTCCTGCTCCTAAGATGCTGCATGGCCAGCTGTGTTCATCTAGCTCCAGACCTTTTTGTAGTTTGGAGCTGGGACTGGTGCTCATGGAGGCTTCAACTCTTTTTCCCATTGCGTGGCTGAGTGAGAATCTCTCTCACTCTTACCCCTGCTCCTTGTGTTGGAAGGGTTTCCAGGTTGATTATCAAACTGTATGGTTGTGGTATGCACACACCTTACATGGCCATCAAGTCTTGGTCAAAATTCCTACACTCTTCAAGGATCCCCTCTGATTATTGACACATTCCCCCCCACCACATGGTATCCTGTAAATAATGACATGCTCCTGGAGGGGGGTGGTTTCCCCTGTAAAAGCTGACAAACTCTCTGGGTATCCCTTGTAAATACTGCCACACTCGCCAGGGACCCTTTGTAAATACTCACTAGCTCTTCCTGGAATGTTGTCATTTTTTTCACTCATCACATCCCAAAGTGGTTTGCCCTCAAGCTATTTTTTGGCATTTCGCAGTTTAAATAATGTTGAAAAAGCAGCAGCCAATCTGTGTACAGCAAGATCCCACGTGAAAATCTTAAAACGTTAACTCCAAATCGCAGACCATCTTGATTGAGGAGTTTGAAAGGCGACCTTATAGGAGTTTATAAAATCATGACAGGTACTGTTTGGGTTAGTGGTTGGCATCTTTTCCCTAAAGTGTGGGATTTCAAAACTGAGGTGAGAGAAGAGAGATTTAAAAACGACGCCAGGGACAATTTTTTTTACACAGGGGCTGGTTCACGTGTGGAATGAACTTCCTGAGAAAATGGTGGATGTTGGCACAATTACAACATTTAAAAGATATTTAGATCGATACATGAGTAGGAAAGGTTTGGAGGGATATGGGCCAGGAGCAGGTAGATGGGATGAGTTTAGTTAGGGATTATGTTTAGCATGGGCTGGTTTGGAGTGAAAGATCTGTTTCTGAGCTATATGACTCTACAACTTGTAGACTGTGCAATTTTCTGACATTTAATTGCTACTGTTTCATTCACCTCACTCCAGTGGATGGTTGTTTAGGACAGAATGAGAATTCCTTTCTGTTTGGCAAAGCAGGCTTTCGGATGAGTTGTAAACTGCTGTTAGCTGCTTTACAGAGATCCTAGTGATTAGCTTTAAGAGGTCACACTGTTCATTATAGACTGAAAATCAGCGACTTGAGACTGGAAGTTTTGCATCTGCCTCACTGTTAGTTGTTTTAGAATGATGCTTTGGCAAGTAACATTCACTTCACATTCAGGCCATGACCATCTCCAACAAAAGAGAAATTATCTCTCTCACCTTGATATCCAGCAGCATTACAATCACTGAATCCAAACACTAACAATATTCATGGTGTGTTTATTGAACCAGAAACTGAACCTGACTCTCAGGCTGGGGATGCTCTGCTAAGAGGTAAAACAATTGAGGAACAGTGGAGAGTTGTTCAAAGAAATGTTTAATGCTATTCAGATGCAATTTGTACCCATGAGGAGGAAAAGCTTCATTTCACAAAAGCACAGCCATGGAACTCTAAGGAGGTATGAGATAGCATAACATTAAAAGAGCAGGCTTAGCAAAATGCAAAGAACAGTACAGATCCCACAGAATGGAACAAATACAAACAACGGGCCACAAAGCAGCTTATAAGAGCAGCTAAACAGATTATGAAAGGAAACTTACAAAGGACATAAAAGGCAATAAGAAAACATTTTATAGTTACATAAAAGGAAAAGCAGCTGGTTAAGAGGACCATTAGCTCACTGAAGACTGAGAGTGAGCATATTGTCAATGACCACGGGGAAATGGCATCATGTTGAATGATTGTTTTGCTTCAGTATTCACAGCAGAAAAGGAGGACTGCTCGCCACAAGTCCCAAAGAAGTTAGCAGAGGATTTGGGTCTAAATGAAATTAGTTTAAGTAAATCATCAGTAATGGGGAAATTAATGGAACTGCAGTGACAAAACCCCAGGACCTGATGGTTTCCATCCATGCGAGCTAAAGGAGATCGGACAGCACATTGCTAATGGCCTAACAATAATCTTTCAGCGTTTCCGGGATTCAGGAGTTGTACCTCTGGATTGGAACTTTGTTCATATAACTCCGCTCTTTAAGAAGGATGATAGAGGGGAAGAAGGGAATTGCAGACCAGTTAGCCCAGCACCTGTGGCAGGGAAATTGTTGGGATCTATAGTCAACGACAGGGTAACTGATCACCTTGAAAAATTTCAGTCAATCAGGGGGGCTCAGCATGAGTTCATGAAGAGTAGGTCATGCCTCACAAACCTCAAGAGTTTTTTGAAGCGGTGACAAAGGTGGTGGACAGCAGTAAATGGATTGGTGCTGTTTATACAGATTTCCAGAAGGTTTTCGACAAAATCCCACACAAGAGTTTATTAGCTAAGGTGGAAGCTCACAGAATTGAGGGGAAATTACTGGCATCGATAGGAATTGGTTGAGTGACATGAAACAGAGTTGGAATAATGAGTAAGTGCTCAAATTGGCAGGATGTGACTGGTGGTGTCCTGCAGGGATTTGTTTTGGAGCCTCAATTATTCACAATGTTATTCACAACCTGGATAATGGCATAATAAGTCAACAATCCAAAATTGCTGACGACATAAAATTGGGGAGCATTGTAAACAGCTTTGATGACAACATAAAATTACAACAGGATATTAATTGATTTGTTGGAAGCTGTGGCAGATGGATTTTAATATGAGCAAGCGTGAGGTTGCCCACTTCAGATTAAGGAAGAATAGAGATCAGAATTTCTTTTTAGAAGACACAAGGTTACATACAGTGGACTTCCAATGAGATTTAGGGGTTCTAGTAGCTTAAAAGTGCCACAAACAGGTGCAGAAAATAGTCCAGAAGGTTATAAAAATGCTCACTTTCATATCATAAGGGCTGAGACATAGGGGCGCAGATATTATGCTGCAGTTATACAAAACCCTAGGGATTCCCCACTTAGAGTACTGTGAGAAGATGTGGGCACTACACCTTAGAAAGGATGTTTAGACTTAGAAGGGAATTTAGCACAAGTATACCAGGAAGACACCTGGACTTCGGGGGTTAAGTTATGAGGCAAAATTAGACAATTTAGGCTTTTTTATGCTCTAGAATTTAGAAGTTTAAGGGATGATCTAATCAAAGTTGTCAAGATATTAACAGGGAAAGACAGATAAAGATAAACTATTTCCACTGAATGAAGATTCTATAATCAGGGGCCAGAGTCTAAGAATTAGGACCAGGACATTCAGGAGAAACGTTAGAAAGCACATCCACACAAAACAAGGTTTGGAACTCTCTTCCTCAAATTGCAATCAATGCTAATTCAGCTGTTAAATTTAAACATGAGATAGACAAATTATTAGGTAAAAATATCAAGGGATATGGGCCCAAGGCAGACATATGGAGTTAAGCCTCAGACCAGCCATGATCATTTGGAATGATGGGAGCTGGCTCTAGGGGCTGAATGGCCTACTCCTGTTCCTGTGGTCCTTTCGAAATTCTGTGGCTACAAGAGCAGATCAGAGACTATGCGCAATGTAACTCACCTCCTGACTCCCCGAAACCTGTCCAGCATCTACAAGTCAGGAGTGTGATGGAATACTCCCCACTTGCCGGGATGGGTGCAGCTCCAACAACACTTAAGAAGCTTGACACTGTCCAGGACAAAGCAGCCCAACTGATTGGCACCACATCCACCACTTTCAACAATGACTCTGTCCACCACTGATACTCAGTAGATGCAGTGTATATCATCAAGAGAGCAGCTCCTTCAACAACACCTTCCAAACCTGTGAGCCTGAACCACTGAGAAGAAATTGCAGACACATGGGAAAACTAGCCCTTGCAAACTCCCTTCTAAGCAACACACCACTCTAGCTGGGAAATATATTGGCGTTCCTTCACTGTCTTTGCACCAAATTCCTGGAACTCTGTCTCTAACAGAGATGACTCTACTCCTCACTTCTTTCAGCCCAAACTCCGATCGTGATCCTGGCCGAAGGTTCTGCTGAATTGGTAGAAATCATCTCACAGTATTATGGAATAAGCACATGCTCAGAATCATGCTGGGCTTTCAGCTACTAATGTCTGAGACCAGTTTGCAGTTGCTACTGTGTCAGTTGAAAGCCTTCTTTGTTGGACCTGTGTTTTAAAGTGAAATGACAGAAATGAGATATATGCTGGGAGCCAGAAATTGGCAAAGAATCCTATGTATTAACTACAAGCTGTTGAAAGTGTGCAGTTTTTTTGCTCAGAAAAATGTGAATGCCTTTCATGTTGGACATCAAATTGTATTTTGATTTAGCTTAATGCCTTCAGGTAATTATGCCTCTAACCTTACTGTCATTTCTTGGATCATTATGTCTTTTGAGAAGCATTCCATGCGGTGAAGCTAATAAAATGACTGCAATGAATTGTTTTTTTCTTGGACATCATGGTCTGGCTCTGTAGTTTGATAATGAGGATCCCCTTGTATGTTGAAATTCTAATGTCTTACAATATATCATTCCTTTGCTGATGATACACAATCTCGCGGGCTTCAGTATGTACACTGGCAGGCATGCAAATATCACAAAATGTCAACAAATCAATCTGGAGAGATGGCCTTCAGTGAATGTTTCTGGGGAAAGGCAGGAAAGTAGAGTTGAGGATTATCAGCTCATCCATGATCTCATGGATTGGCAGAGCAGACTGATGGGCTGGATGGCCTACTTCTGCTCCAATGCTTTCTGGCCTTGTAATTTTAATCTCAGCCTCAAACCAGTTGCCTGTTGGTTTGCCTAGACCAGTTCCACAGCCACAAAAGCAAGGTTCTGTGGATGCCAGAGACAAGATGTAACAGAGAAACAGAATTTGAAGTATTGACTGGCATGGTGGCTCAGTGGTTAGTACTTGCTACCCTAAGCCAGAGACCCCAGGTTTGATTCCAGCCTTGGGTTTTTCTGATGAAGGGTCCAGCCCCAAAACGTCAGCTTTTGTGCTCCTACGATGCTGCTTGGCCTGCTGTGTTCATCCAGCTCTACACTTTGTTATCTCAGATTCTCCAGCTTCTGGAGTTCCCATTATCTCTGTGCAAACTCCACATAGACATTCTCCCGCGTCTGTGTGCATTTCTTCCCACAATCTAAAGCTGTGCAGGTTAGGGTAGAATGGCCATGCTAAATTGCCCATTGTATCCAGGGATGTGCAGGCTAGGTGGTTTGGCCAAGGGAAGTACAGGGTTATAGGGAGGTGGGTTTGGGTGGGATGCTCTCTCGCGGGTCAATGCAGACTTAATGGGCTGAATGGCCTCTTTCCACAGCATAGGAGATTCTATGAATGCACTTTTGGATATCTGTTATTCTACATCTGACTGCCTGGCATCTGTTATGCACCAACAATATTCACTTAATGCAATAGCCACAACCGGCTGTTTTAACTCCTTGCTGTCAGCCTGTTTCTTCTCTTGCATCCCACCCCCCCCAACTCTTTCTCAATTCTTTTTTGCCCTCACTTCTTTGATTCTGCCCCTAATGGGTGTCACTGAGAAAGAGCTTGACACAGCAGTGTGCGGGAAACTGTGAAAGTCTGTTTTTCTTAATTATCGATGCAGAAAGCTACATAAAACTTGCCCTATGTTTCTTTATTGGGTCTCATTCAGAAATGAGCCCCTTGTTCCGAGGCTGCTGGTCAGAAGTGCTGAGTCATTGCAGGGTCATTAATAATGCAGCACTCCCCGGTTTCCAAAGAACACAGGAGCAGAATCTTACTCGACTCAGTGAACTATTTGTCTTCAGACATCGCATCATCAGAGCTGTTCCTCATGTGGTTTTGACTTTGCAAGCTCACTTCTGGCTGAAAGGGGCCCTGCTTCTTTTCATAACTTCGAAATTATTTGCACCCTTTCTGACCTGATTGCCTTCTGGCCCATAGTTTCCCTTCCTGAGCAACTCAGTTTTTACATTTTTCCAGAATCGGGAAGTGTAATTTTGTTGTAGACTTCAGAACGTTTTCAAGCATAGACCCTAAATGGAAAACTGTCAGATACCCATGTCGTAGTTAGCATATTCAACATGGAAGCTCTTGTGGTGCTGTGGTATTGTCCCTGCCTCTGAGCTAGCAGATCTGGGCTCCAGAGCCCACCTGCTCCAAAGGGTGTGTCATAACCTTGCTGAACAGGCTTGTCAGAGTGTATCTACTGGGGTCAGATGGCTGGCTTGCAATGCAGAGTAACTCCAGCACTGTGCACTGACTGAGGACTCTCCTTTTGCAATTTCACCCCTCACCTGAGGTGTAGCGACCTTCAGATTAAACCACCACCATTAAGTTCGTTCTGATGAGAGAGCAGCCCTGTGATCCGGTGAAATTTGAGTGACTCACCTTTGACTCAGTGTGCGTTTCTTATATTCATTCACAGGATGTTGGTGTCACTGCCTGGGTCAGCATTTGTTTTCCCTCAATAATTGCCCTTGAGAAGGTGTTGGTGAGCTGCCTTCTTGGACAATTGCAGTCCAGAAAGTCACAAAATTAATTTAAAAACCTGGAATTAAGAGTCAAATGATAAACCCTTTCAATGTTGGAAAAGCACATATCGTTCGTTAATGTCCTTTAGGGAAGGAAATCCTTACTCAGCCTGGCCTACATGTGACTCCAAACCCTTAGCAATGTGGTTGACTCTAACTGCAGGATTCAAGGATGGGCAGTAAATGCTGGCCTGGCCGGTGTCACTCTCATCCCATAAGTGAACAAAATAAAGGCTGCACATATAAGTGTTCAAGGGGTGTTGGGAACAGGCTGGAAAGTGGAGTTGAGGCCACAATCAGATCAGCCTCTGATCTGACAGGATGGCAGAGCAGGCCTGAGGGGCTGAATGGCCTAGTCCTGCTCCTGGTTCATATGCAGTAACTGTGATCTTAGAGCTCTCGTTGATTAATGGGTTACAACCTGCTGCTCTGACCCAGTCGGCTCACACATCTCTCCAGACCTCACAGCACATGGTCACCCTGTTCTGTCCACTGGACATAGCTGGGTGAGGCACTCCATTGCACCAAACCACTGAATGAATGAATGAATGAATGAGTTATTGTCACCTACATTTAGGGAGTTACAGTATTCAGCCGCCACAACAAAATTAACAATTGCAAAGTTTTCTCACTGGGTACTGTCAGAAGTATATGTGCTGATCCAGAGCACGCACTCAAACTCTTACACACGCACACTCACACATGCTTACACACTCTCACACACACACACACACACACACACACACACATATGTGCACACAAATGCATGCACACACAGTCTCTCTCAGACACACATACTCTCTCACACACAAACACACATCCAAACCCACACACTCACACATACACACTCGCACACATTCTCTCACACATACACTCTCATGCATATTGTCTCAGACACACATTCTGTCTCTCTCTCTCACACACACACACACACACACATAACGCTATACACACCTCTTTGTGCACACACGTGCACAATCCATTGTGAAGTAATTCCTGTCTGAGGAAGTGTCACCCAATGTGAACTTTCCTGTTTCCTTTTCCATTATTGTTTCATTAATGACTGTACCAAAAAGCTCGATTGACCAAGCACCTGTCGCAGCTGCAATGCAGGATTTGCTGCCTCTGAATTTCTATTATTTTGAACGCTCTGGGAGTTTTCCATTCACCTCACGTCCTGGGGTTTTTTTCCCATTAAAAATTCCCACCTTGTGTGCTGTTTGGGAAAACAACCTGCTGCCTCAACAAAGATGTCAGCTCTCGGCCAGTGAAAGACCTTTGTCCCATTGTGTTATAAATAATGGCCATTTGTCTCATTATTGTTCGTGTGGCACCTTTCCCGAGCTCCGGATTTCCCAAATTGCTTTACGGCCAAGAAGTAGTTTTGAAGAGTTGGCAATGCACTTCATTCAGAGCATTGTGATTTTGGGAAGTTTTCACTCCAGGCAGTCAAGTCTGCTGTTTCGTGAGTACATTCAAAGCTGGGATCAATTGATTTTTGGAAACCACAGCTGAGGAAGCAGAGTTGAGGTTCAAAATCCATCTTTATAATATCAAATGGTGAAGCAGCCTCAAATGGCTGAATAAGACCAAAATTTATAGGAGCCACCATCTGGCTGAAGAAATTCCTCCTCATCTCAGTTCGAAAGGGTCGTCCCTTCATTCTGAGGCTGTACCCTCAATTCCTAGTCTCTCCTACTAGTGGAAACATCTCCACATCCAATCTATCGAGGCCTCTCAGTTTCCATTATATGCCCCCTCTTCCTTCTAAACTCCATTGAGTACAGACACAGAGTTGGCAACAGCAAATACTTTATACATGGGGTCATTCTTGTAAATCTCGTCTGGAGAGTGTCCAAGGCCAGCACTTCCTTCCTTAGAAACGAGGCCTAAAACTGCTCACAATATTCCAAATGTAGTTTGACAGAGCCTTACAAAGCCTCAGTAGTATGTCTCTGCTGTTATATTCTAGCCATCTTGAAATGAATGCTAACATTGCATTTACCTTCCTAACTGCCAACTGAACCTGCAAATTAATGGTGGCTCAGTGGTTAGCACTGCTACCCAGTGCCAGAGTCCTGGGTTCAATCCTACCCTCAGGCAACTGTCTATGTGGAGTTTGTATGTTTTCCCTGTGTCTGCTTGGGTTTCCTCCCACAGTCTAAAGATGTGCAGACGAGGTGTATTGGCCATGCTAAGTTGCCTGTAGATTGGGGGATGGGTCTGGGTGGGATGTTCTAAAGGTTGGTATGGACTTGTTGGGCTGAAGGGCCTGTTTCCACACTGTAAAGATTCTATGAGTTAGGAGTCTCAGGTCCCTTTGTGTTTCAGATTTTTGAAGCCTTTCCTTATTTAGAAAATAGTCCACACTTCGTCTTTCTACCAAATTGCATATTCCATCTCCCACTCCTTTGCCCATTCTCCTAGCCTATCTAACTCTGTAGACACTGGCTTGTATTTCTTACAAAATGTACACACCGAGGTCCCGCAGACTGCAACGACATAAAGGAGCTGATAGCTTGTTTTTCAAGGTTTACTTGAAGGATTAAAATTGGCTGAATTGTTCCTTAAACTGTGCCAATGACACGCATGTAAGCAAAATCATGTCAATGCTAGAGATGAGAATGAACAATGGTAGAGAAAGACATAGAACCCCGGAAATATGCTTATGTTGATGGGGAGCCGTAACCTGGGGTTGTAGTCATAGACTGACCGCGTAAGCTATTTAAGACTGAGATGTTGAGAAATGTCAGAACTGAGGGAGGGTTATCGGACCCAAAATATTAACTCTGATTTCTCTTCACAGTTGCTGCCACACATGCTGAGCTTTTCCAGCAAATTCTGCCTTTGTTCCAGCTCCTATTTTGTTTGGTTCTACATAACTCAGCAAAGCATCGTTCAGACCGCTTATCCAAGATGGCGGCAGAGTTGGGCTTCTGAGTCCAGGGTTCGTCTGCTCTATCCGCTTGTCTTATCGTTTCTGTCTCTGGCTCTCCTGGTCTTTTTAATCTTCCTTTTGCTTGACTCTTGTGAAGAGCTCTGTCACAGCGATGGCGAGGTGAACCCATTGCAGACTTATGGCGAAGACATTAGAAGTGAGTTTGGGCACATTTACTGCAGGCTCATGGGGGTGACAATGAAAGCACATTTGTGCCTAGTACGCCACCCAGTGGCATCGGTGGCAGCTGCATTGGCAAGGTCCAGTGTGAACTCAGAGTCATTGGAGGTGAGATGGCTCCAGAGAGTGATGAATCTTGGTCCAGCAACGTGGTGGGGAGGCTCATGCATTTTCACTCCAGGCCCAAGCCTAAGCATTTAACAAGAAGGACTGTAAAGATGAACTTTATTCCTTTATTTCCCTGCCTTTATATTCCATGTTTTGGATTATTTTTCTGTTTTAAGGTGACACTGAAGAGTAGCGACACTACACAATACTTTTCACTACTTTGTTACAAAATACACGTAGCCACAAATAAATTTAATCAAATCTTCTGTTCCTCCAGTTGTAGCCTCTTGTGCGTCTCTAAATTTCATCCCCCGACCACTGATGGCTACACTTCCAGCTAATTCACCCCGCCATCCCCCCTAAACTCTGGAATTCCCTCCTGAAACCTCCCCACCCTGTTTTCTTTCTTTAAAATGCGCTTCAGTCTAACTCTTTGGTCAGATCACCTGGACCAATATTGCTCTCTGTGGCTTAGTCTCAGACTTTCTTTGATGATTCACCTGTGAGATTTTACAATGTTCTAGGTGCCATATCAATGCAAACTGTTGTGCTTGTGACTTATTACTGGCATCCTGCCCCCACACTGTGCGTATGTTGGTTTGGCTCAGTCAGTAAGCTGCTGGGGCATCTAAAGTGAGGGAAAGGAGTTGCTGGCAGGAAATTAGAGTTGAGGTACAGATGGGGGCATGATAGCATTGAATGGTGGAGTTACATCAAGGAGTCGAATGGTCTACTCCTGTTCCTATTTCTTAGCTTCTTGTGTAGCCCTCACTTCTGCATCCAGAAACATAAACACAGGGCAGTAAAATTGAAGGAGAGCTAAGCGAGGACCTCACTGTTGGAGGTGCTGTCTTTTGCTGTGCTGAGGTGTCTCACTCAACAGGTTGATCCCATGGGCTTATAGGAAGTGGATCAGTAAATTCTCCCAGCACCCTGCCCAAGTGGATCAGTGTTCTGCTAAGGTCGTACAGAGTTCTCACTCTCAAGAATGTGTTTCTAATGTTCCACCGTAGATTAGCTTAACTAGAACTTAACTAGCTTAATTAGAAGCGGTCACACTGCAACTGCCAGAACGCCCTCCATTTTCAACCGCCCTCAAAGTCTGTCAATTACCTAAAGAGAAGCAATCAATTAATTATTAGAAATAACAAAGTGTGGGGCTGGATGAACACAACAGGCCAAGCAGCATCTCAGGAGCAGGAAAGCTGACGTTTTGGGCCTAGACCCTTCATTGGAATTTTCAGACCTATTTTCTAAAGAAGGGTCTAGGCCCGAAACGTCAGCTTTTGTGCTCCTGAGATGCTGCTTGGCCTGCTGTGTTCATCCAGCTCCACACTTTGTTATCTCGGATTCTCCAGCATCTGCAGTTCTCATTATCTCTTAATTAATTATAAATTGTTTTCACCAACTGGTTCAAACACACTTCCAGGGCAGGTTGGACTAAAAGCTGGGTCCAGAATACTGAGAAAAACAGATTTTGCTGCTGCAGATGTATCTCTGCCTTCCCTTTGTAGTCGTTAAGGATCTCTCCCCTTTTTGGGCTCCTGGGATTTTCCTGTGTTGCATTACCACCCCCAACCTCACAGAAGTCCTGCTCTGCTCTAGACCAATAGTGAGTCCATTGGAACATCTACAGTCCTGAGGGCTCTCGATTGAGTAGCTGTGGATAGGATGCTTCCTTTTACAGGAGAATCTAAAACAAGGAGTCACTGTTTAAAAATGAGATATCGCCCACATCAGACAGAGTTAAGGAGAACTATTTTTCTCACAGAAGATGGTAAAATATTTGGAAACATGTTCCTCAAAAGTCAGAGGAGTGTTTAATTATATTTAAACGAGAGGTGGATGGATTCTTGACCAGCAAGGGAGTCTAAGGTTATCAATGGTAGGTTGAATTTGCAGTGATCAGGTCAGCCATGATCCTATTCATAGCTTCATAGAAACCGTACAGTGCAAAAAGAGGCTATTTGGCCCATTGAATCTGCACTGACCCTCTGAAGATTATCTATCCCATCCCTGCATGGGGTTTTAACCCCATGGTTAATCGACCTAGCCTGCACACTATGGGCAATGGCCAATCCACCTAGTTTGCACATCTTTGGACTTTGGGAGGAAACCAGAGCACCAGAGGAAACCCACACAGACACAGGGAGAATGTGCAAACTCCACCCAGACAGAGACCTGAGGGCGGAATTGAACCCGTGTCCCTGACACTGTGAGGTGGCAGTGATAACCACTGAGCCACCCACAAATGGCAGTCAATGACGGACCAGTCTCAAGATGCAGAATGACCCCTTCTCCTGCTCTATGTTCACACGCTCCTGGGGCAAACAGCTGTGAAAGGGCTGTAGGTGACATGAGCCAGTAAATACTGAGTACATTACGGTGAGAGTCCCCTGCCTTATTGTTTTAAGCTGAGGCACTGACCTGTAGATGTTAAGTGTGTCAACAGTAAAACAGCAGCATTTCAAATATTGTGCAGCCACTTGAAGTACATAGCATTCCTTCACTCAGATTAGAAGGTTTTTCCAAAGGCTCCTGGGTGAAGAGGACAGGAGGTAAAGATGCCATAGTCCTGGTCTCCCATTCGAGACAATGGTGCTGACTTAACCTGAGGGTCATCACACCAGAGGGAGGGGAGAGGTTAAGGAAGAGGGTCCTTCATAGTAACCTCAGCCAGTAGGGGAGTTGAACCCATGCTGTTGGCATCACCCTGCATCACAACTGGCCATTCAGCCCACTGCCCCTTTCCTGGTAAATACTTGGGCTAGTGTTTGCTCACAATAGCCATATGTATGGCTAAGGCAAATCAGTTTTAGTGAAGGAGACTTTATTGTTCCGAAATGTACCTGAGAACAAGTTGGATCTGGGAGGTATGAGGAGATTGATTGCAAGGGTTAATACCTGTCTCTTTTGGGATTTACCAGTCAGTTTGTAAATGTGTGATTCAGGTTAACATCAATCCCTGGAGATTGATCACAGTGCAGTCTGCTGGGATTAGGCTGTTATTGCAGACCCTTGCGTGCACGAAGGCTTCAGAATGGGATCTGTAGCGACATGTTAAACCTAATCCCATTAATTAACTGAGTCAGTAAGGTGCCAACCAGCTGTAATTTTACATTTTAAAACTGAACTTGCCAGCAACATAGATAGCTGTAGGCTTGTTGGGCTGGTGGAAGATTCTGTTGGAGGGGCAAAGCAACTGTGTTTATGTTTGTTTTCCTTTTCCAATCTTATCCTCTACCCTTCTGAATGAGTCCCATGGGGGTATGATTCCCCCAGAGCCCAATGGCCACGTATCCTTCTTGATTTTGCATCATAAGTCTGAGTCGGCTGTTCAAATGCAGGGGCATCACAGTCAGTTCTGTCCTTGAACAGAGGCACTTGCTGGGCAATGTTAGTGGGGGCGGGTCACCAGATAGTAACCGGGTGTAGAAATTCTGACCACCCCTGCCCCAACTATCCCCCACCCCCACTAAGGAGGTTGAAAACATTTAGCAGGGCCAATAATGTTAAACTAGAGAAGGGCTTCCATCAGAGAAAGTAGGAGCTTCCTAGCAAATATGATTCATTGCTGAAGACCATTGACCGCATTGCAGAGGAAGGGCTGGAGATTTGTGTATTTACCCATTAAATGAAAGGTGCATTTATATAGCGCCTTTTGCCCAAAGACACATGTTGACAGTCAATGAATTCTTTATGAAAGCTAATTGCTTTTGAAATGTAACAAATGCAGCAGCCAGCATGTACTTGGAGGACCGCAGAGATTGAAGAGGGTAGAGATGATATCGGAAGAATATTATTGAGCTGGAGAGGGTTCAGAAAAGATTTACTGGGATGTTGCCAAGTATGGAAGGTTTGAGTTATAAAGAATAGCCAGGCAGGCTGAGACTTTTGTCCTTCAAGCATAGGAGGTTAAGAGGTCACCTTATAGATGTTCATAAAATCATGAGAGGCATGAACATGGTTAATGGTAAGTGTCTTTTCCCGAGGATGAGGGATTCCAAGACCTGGCCCATATTTCCAAGATGAGAGGAGAGAAATTTTAAAAAGACATAAGGGGCAAATGTTATGCTCAGAGGGTGGTTTGTGTGTGGAATGAGCTTCCTGAGCAAGTCGTGGATGTGGGCACAGTAACAACATTTAAAAGACACTTAGTTAAGTAAATGAATAGAGAAGGTTTAGAGGAATATGGTGTTCTGAGGAAGGGTCACTGGAGCTGAAGCATTAACTCTGATTCTTCTTCACAGATACCACCAAACCTGCTGAGCTTTTGCAGCAACTTCTGTTTTTGTTGTTGGAGGGATATGGGCCAGAAGCAGGCAGGTGGGAATAGTTTAGTTTGGGATTAGAGTCAGCATGGACTGGCTGGACTGAAGGGTCTGCTTCTGTGCTGCATGACTCTAAAAGGATTTGGTCGGGGCAGGGGAGGTAAAGGAGTGAGGGTTGTTGAGGCTGTGGAAGTATTTGAAGGCGCATTGATGAGTGTTTGAAATTTGAGACAACGTTGGAATAAGAGCTAACGTAGGTCAGTGTGCACAGAGGGATAACATGGGATTCAATCTGAACTAGAATACAGGCAGCTTGGGTTCTGGGACATGACATTTTCTGGGTGTTAGCATAGAATCCCTACAGTGTGAAAACAGGCTCTTCAGCCCAACAAGTCCACACTGAACCTCAGAGCATCCCACCCATCTCCATCCCTTTAAATCCTGAACACTAGCAGCAATTTCCCATGGCCAATCCACCCTAACCTGCACATCTTTGGACTGTGGGAGGAAACTGGAGCTAACCCACCCAATGTACAACCTCCACACAGACACTTGCCCAAGGGTGGAATTGAACCTGGGCCCCTGGTGCTGTGAGGCAGCAGTGCTAACCTCTGAGCCACCATGACACCCTAAGTTATGCCCAAATGGATATTGTTGATGTAACTGAGTACATGCTGGAGACCAGAAGGATTTGTATTTCTTGCGAAAGTCAATTCAAAGCCTTGTCTCTCTGCCTCTGAAGTCAAAATAAATCACTGACTTAATAACAAGGTGCAGAGCTGGATGAACGCAGCAGGCCAAGCAGCATCAGAGGAGCAGGAAGGCTGATGTTTCGGGCCTAGACCCTTCTTCAGAAATGGAGGAGTGGAAGGGGAATCTGAAATAATAGGGAGAGAGGGGGAGGCGGATAGAAGATGGATAGAGGAGAAGATGGGTGGAGAGGAGACAGACGGGTCAAAGAGGTGGGAATGGAGCCAGTAAAGGTGAGTGTAGGTGGGGAGTTAAGGAGGAGATAGGTCAGTCCAGGGAGGATGGACAGGTCAAGGGGGCGGGATGAGGTTAGTAAGTAGGAGATGGGGATGTGGCTTGAGGTAGGAGGAGGGGGTAGATGGGTGGAAGGTCAGATTAGGGATGCAGGGACGAGCTGGGCTGGTTTTGGGATGCAGTTGGGAAAGGGGAGATTTTAAAGCTGGTGAAGTCCACATTGATACCATTGGGTTGCAGGGTTCCCAAGCAAAATATGATTTGCTGCTCCTGCAACCTTCGGGTGGCATCATTGTGGCACAGCAGGAGGCCCAGGATGGACATGCCATCTAAGGAATGGGAGGGGGAGTTGAATTCGTTCACGACTGGGAGGTGCAGTTGTTTAGTGTGAATTGAGCATAGGTGTTCTGCAAAGCGGTCCCCAGGCCTCTGCTTGGTTTCTCCAATGTAGAGGAGGCCACATATTTCACTTGGGAACCCTGCTCCTCTAATGCTGCTTGGCCTGCTGTGTTCATTCAGCTCTACAGCTTGTTATCTCAGATTCCCTAGCATCTGCAGTTCCTGCTATCTCTGACTTAACACAGTGGTTTCAATTCATTGTCAGCTCCGTGATAATGAAGCCTATCCACACGTCAGTTGTACCCATGAAAGGGCAGAGCTTAGGTAATCCTTCAGATTCTCCTTGCACATCTTCATATTGAATCGCTCCACCACTAACAGCCATCAGTACAGGACCCTGAGGTCTAGAATTTCTTCTCTCTCTACTATTCACTCCTTTAAGATGTTCCTTCAGATCTAACTCTTCAAACAAGCTGACTTTACCTGGCTGGGTGCAACAGGCCAGGATGGTTCATTATATAAAAGATGCACATGTTTATTGTGGACAGCAGTGCAGATCAGTGAGCATAGGGCAGCACATGGGTGAAAGAGAAGGTCTCATTCTCCTGCGGCTAGCTTGCTTTCTTCACTTTTAACAGACTTGGCTTGTGTTGACAACCACCTGTGAGTTAACAAAATAATTGGCTGTCCTACTGTCATATTTTGACAAGGCATGGAAGCTATTCATAGATTTGAATGATACATCATAGATTTAAGTGCACATGCTGCACTAAACCATCATCAACAATGCAAAATATTAAGAGGTGGCAAATCAGTTGTCGAGCTTACAAAAGATATTTTGCAATGGGCATCAGGGATAGCAAGTGCATATTTATTTGTGAAACACAATGTCAGTCTTAAATGGCATCCTGCGGCTTGTATGATAGATGACAGGACCATTCATAAGAAACTGCACCCAGACATCTTAGTCCCCAAAGCCCATTGATGTATAATGTGATTATCGTGATGATGGACTTGAGCACGGTGAATACCAAATGCAGTACTGCTTGGGCGATACTGAGGTAGCTAAAGACAGTGGAATCTGGGTCCTAATCACTCAACAACAAATCAGTAACCTGTAGCTGATTTGACAACTTGAGACTCCTGATGGCAATGTGGAGGAAAAAGTTCATCATTAAAAGTTACGAACTTTCTTTTGACTGAGGGTCAGCCACTAAAGTGATTAGCTTCTGCTTATATAGAACATTGAGCCTGAAAGAATGATTGAGTCCCTGTGTTGAAGAACCTGAGTATTCGATGAATTAGCTTAGGAGTGTGTTTATTGTTGAGCTGTGGCCAAGGGTGTCTTTTGGCTTGTCTGCCATTCAGTTACGGCTGAGTGGTTGTCCAATCAAATATAAAGTCTGCCCCCAAACCCAATCCCACAAAGTTCTCAAATCCAACTTTGATCTCAACTCAAGCAAGGCACGAACAGAAGATCCCAGTACGTATAAGTCTTAAGAACAAGGATCCCATCCTTGTAGATTGTTGCATGACCATCACTTTCTCCTTGGAAATTAAGGGAAGGGCAATAAATGTTGGCTTTTTCAGTGATGTCTGCATCCGCTCCCTCCAATCCACACAGCAGAGTGTTGAGAGAGAGCACATCAGTGTCACGCAGACTGCAATTACTCCTCAGACTGATGAGTTTATCCCACACAGATTTGATTTAGGACCGTGAGAAATAGGAACAGGAGTAGACCATCTGACCCTTTGAGCTTGTTCTGCCATTCAATAGGGTCGTGGCTGATCCAACATGCTTTATGTCCACTTTCCTGCCCTTTCCCTGTAACCCTTAATTCCCCAAATGGTCAAGAATCTATCTGTTTCTCTGCATAAATGTACATAAGGACTCTGCTTCTATCTGTGGTACGGAGTTCCAGAGACTCTCAACTCCCTGAGAAAAGACATTCCTCCTCATCCCAGTCTTTTTTTTTATTCTGAGACAATGCCCTCTAGTCCTAGAGCCTCCTTTGAGGGAAAAACATTCTCGAGGCATTGACCATGTCAAGCCCCCTAAGAATACTATATGTTTCAATGAGATCATCTCTCATTCTTCTGAACTGCAGTGAATAGAGTCTGTTTAGCCTTTTCTCATGAGACAATCCTTCCACACTGGGGATCATCCCAGTGACCCTTCTCTGAACCACCTCCAGTAAGGTGATATCTTTAAGATATTTAGAGGTTGTGAACATGCAGATCCTGAGCTGTGCGTCTTTAACAAAACAGTTTAAAACAGTTCTTTGGTCAAAACGTCCTCTCTGAGAGCAGAAACTTAAACAACTGCTTGAATGCTGGATGGAAGTTTGGTGGGGAGGACCAGACAGATTGATTTTTGTGTCACTAACTCCATTTGGAACTTGTGACACTTGGTAGCAAAGCATTCAACCCTTTTCCCATTTAATGGGAGCAGTTTGCTGCCAATGTGTGGCCAGCTAACACTGTGCAAGAAATGGTCTTCCCCTGCCAACGCCCCTCAACCCCCATGCTGTTGTGTGGAGTGAAGTCTTAATGGTGCACACTTAGTTCTGTCAGATATGCATGAGATGATCTGAAATATTTAATGTATTCTGGTTTTTATAGTAATGAGACTCAATGTTTGTGAGTGTTTCTAATCTGTTGTCACATCGAGAGGATATAAACTGTTTGATGCTTGTGCAGAAATTGAATTGCTATTGCTAAAAGATTAATGCTGGCACAGCCATACAGAGGCTTCACTGTCACTAGATGTCGATGAGATTGCAACAGATTTAGCTTCATTACCTTCCCAGTGTCTCGCACATTTGCTTCATCCATTCTCTTCAAAGCATTGCTGCCAATTCTAGTTGGGCCTTTTGCTGGAGATTTTACCACAAGACCTTTGAGTGCCTTGCAGCTTGTAACATGACATATCCATTCCCCCAGCAAACTGGACAATCCAAGGAAGAATAGGCTACATTTCCTGGTTAGATGGTCCTTGCCAGTCATTGAAAAGACCTTTCTTCTGCCAAATCTCAGAAGCCATATGGGGGTGCTTGGGGTAGTAACGGTGCGTGGTCTGTTTGAAAGTTTGCAGGATGAATTTTTTAACTTATTTATTCATGCGTGTCCACTAGTTGGACCCAAATTTGTTGTCCATCCCTAGTTAGCCAGAGTTAAGAGTCAGCGATATTGCTGTGGGTCTGGAGTCATATTTAGACCCAACCAAGTAAAGAAGGCAGATTCCTTCCTTAAGGGGCACTCTTGATCCAGGTCGATTTTTACAATGATTAATAGTAGTTTCAATGTTGCCATTTCAGCTCTCTCTGCGGATTTTAGTTAAATGAAATTTCACTCTCTGCAAGTTAGCACCAGGAACATATGCCTGGAGAAAGAGAGTGACTGGCTAAGGAAAGTTAATTTTTGGCTACTTGAGCTGAATATTTTCCAATAAAAGACCAAACCATGACTTCTGGTGAGCAACTGCTTGTGACGTCTAATTTTCCACAAAGAATACAAAGCTAGTCAATTTGACATTTGATGCCTTGAACCCTGATAAGCACAAGGATTAGCTAGAGCTTGAGTGAATCTGAATGTCTTCCTATGATGAACTGTAATTTAACCAAGCCTGGAGGAGCTGGAGTCTGGCTGGGTGCCTGGTCTTTTCTATTCCATCCAGAACTGAGATCCTTAAGGCAATCACTTTGTAAGAAGGAATGCATTTGCAGACTGAACCAGGCAACGATTATAGCAACAGCCCCATTCAGGTTCAACTCGATTGCGGTTAATCTATATCTCAGTTTAACCAACCCTCCATTTTGCATTTTTTAAAATTATTCATTTACAGCATGAGAGTATCTCTGACCAGGCCAGCATTTATCGTCCATCCCTAATTGCCCAGAGGGCAGTGTAAGAGTCAGCCACATTTCTGTGGATTTGGAGTCACATTTAGTCCAGACAAGGTAAGGAGGGCAGTTTCCTTCCCTAAAGGACATTAGTGAAACAGATTTGTTTATTCCAACAATCGACAATGGATTCATGGTCATCATTATAATCACGTTTCCAGATTTTTATTGAATTCAACTTCTGCTATAGTGGCATTTGAACCCATGTCCTCAGGACCTTACCTGGGTCTCTAATGATGATACCACTAGGCCATCACCTCCCCATATGTCTTAAGCAAGCCTGCTGAAAATCTGTCCATCACAGTTCTAAAATTTTCATCTGATTCCTAACCTCAAAGGATTTCCTGGGGAGAAAGTTTCAGATTTTGACTGCCAGTTTAGGTGAAGACATCTTTCCTGATATCAGTGCAGAGTCTAAAACCAACCATTGATCCAGTTTTAAGGTTAGGTTTCTTGTTCTGGGCTCTTTCAATCTCTCCCTTGCCCCATCAAATCTTTTAATTACCTTAATCACATTGATCAAGTTGTCCAATAATTTTCAAAACTTATTCTGAAATGGACATCACTGCAGGCCCAACATTTTTATCCATCCCTAATTGCCTTTCAGTGAGTAGGTTGCTACACCATTTCTGACCGCATTTAAGAATTAGCGACATTAGAATCCCTGCAGTGCGGGAAGAAGACAATTGTCCTCACTAACCATTCAAAGAGAACCCCACTCAGACCACTATCCTATGCCTATAACACCACACTTAGCATGGCCAATCCACCCAACTTGCACACCTTTGGACTGTGGGAGGAAACTGGAGCACCCAAAGGAAACCCACACAGACACAGGGAGAATGTGCAAACTCTACACAGACAGTCACCCAAGGCTGGGATTGAACCCAGGTCCTTGGTGCTGTGAGGCACTGTGACACCCGCATTGCTCAGGGTCTGGAATTGCTTGTCAGCTGGACCAGGTAGGGATGGCCAATTTCTTCCCTAATGGACACTAGTGAACCAGACACACAACAACCAACAACAATTGTTATGGTCACAGTTTTCCATTTTCAGATTCCTTCACCAAATTGATTTTCCACTAGTTGCTGCTCTGGGATTTGAACCCAGACCCCATCCTTGAAATTGCTAACTGCATGATGTTACCAATACAACACCGCCACCTTTGCTTCCTTAAACTTTCCCACACAAGGGAATGTAAGTCTTGGCTGTGCACCTTGTTCTTAATTCAGCTCTGCTCATGGCAAAGTAGACGTTCAAGCTTTGTTCCTAGCTCAGTGTCTCTGTCTTCATCGTGCTGCTGGTCTGCTGCAGACACTTGGATATGGCAGGAGGGTTCCCTCCTGATGGTTTAGTGAGGGGACATCCAGTGAGTTGCTGGGTCACAAAGGGTCAGCTTGGCTCCACTTGATCTCACATTGGGTGACACCAAAGAAACTGAAGCTTGATAGGAAGTGCCCTTACAAAGGTTCCTGGAAGGTTCTGGTTTCAAGTCTCACTGCAGACTCTTGAGTACAAAATCCTGCTGACCCCCTCAGGGCAGTACTGAGGGAGTGCTGCACTGGCACCAGTGCAATCTTTTGGATTCAATGTTAAATTGAGACCCAGACTGTCCTTTCAGAGGGATATGAAAGGTCACAGGATACGTTCTTGAAGAAAAGCAGAGGAATGTTCCCCAGTGTCTTGGCCAATATTTCTCCCACACCCAGCATCACTGAAAGATTACTGAGGTGTCGTAACACTTTGAACACGAACACCTTCTCTCTGCCTCAGTCTTTCAAGACACCAGTAACTAAAATCCACTTCTTTGACTAAGTTTTAAATCAGTTGATCTAATACCTTCTTAAATGTCTCAGCCACATTGTCTGGTAATTTTCCTTTGGAGAAGCTTGGCTTTGGTTAAAGGTGATGTATTAACATGAGCGGTTGCAGTTTCTTGTTTGTGTGCAACTTGGGGTGCTCTGTTTCTGACATTGCACCAGCGATAGCAGTTTAGATGTGTCTCAGTGGCATTTTTTAACTTCCTGAGTTTATGAAAGGCACGATACGAATGCACGTTATTTACTTGTGAAAGCTGCCGCAATTTGTTATAATGAGAGAAACGGGAGGTTGCAGCTAGAGGATATCTTGGGTAGATCTGCTGCCACTAATCCTTGCTGGAACGCTGCTGGCACCAATGTAGAGAAGGATTCCTACACTATGCCTTGGGCAGAAAAAGTGGCTAAATCTTGATAAAGCAGTAAATAGGGTTGTTACATGTTACTTAAGAGCTGTCTTTTCCCCTACTTACGGGATGTGGGCATCACTGGCTGAGTCAGCACTTATTGCCCTTCCCTGATGGTCCAGAAGGCAGTTAACCACATCACCGTTTGTCAGGAGTCACACGTAGGTCAGACCAGGTAAGAATGGAGTTTTCTTCCTTGAAGGTTATTATTGAACCAGATGGGATTTTCCCAACATGGACATCATTAGCCTCTTAATTCCAGACTTTTTAAAAAAAATTGAATTCAAGTTCCACCATCTGTTGTGTTGGCATTCAAACTCAGATAGCCAGAGCATTACCTGGGTCTCTGGAAAAACACCCCAGCGATTATACCATTAGCCCATCACCTGCACATTGTTAGTAGCTGGTTCCATTATGTGTTAAATACTTGATGGGCTCTTGTGAGATATCAGCCTCAACTTAACAGTAAGTTGACATTGCAGTGACTAAAATATTCTCACACAGCGCTGGGAACAGGCTCAAAGCCAGAAGCAGAACTGGTTAAGACATGCACACACACTCACTTGCTCACTCTCATGCTCGAATTAACTCCTCCTAGGTAGCAGTTTTTCACATTCTGGCAGGTGGAGCCTTTTGTGTGATCTTAGTTAACTCTTTCAGATGGTTGGAACTGCCAGTGCTGGAGTCTGATAACAGGGTGTCGAGCTGGATGAACACAGCAGGCCAGACAGCATCAGAGGAGCAGGAAAGCTGACCTTTCTGAAGCAGGGTCCTGACCCAAAACGTCAGCTTTCCTGCTCCTCTGATGCTGCCTGACCTGTTGTGTTCATCCAGCTCTACACCTTGTTATCTTAAGTAACCCTTATTGTCTTATGCAACACAGTTGACCTAGGTACTTTGGTGCTGGGACAGGACAAAAATGAGATTCCTGTTGCCAGTGTGCACTCAGTGAACTGCAGTGGAGCTACAAGCATCTGGGCAATGAGCTTGGCGCATCAGGCTGTAACTCATCTCATTGTCCAACAGCATGTCCCATGTTCATTGTCCAGACTGTGATCCGACAGAGGAGGGCTGGAAGGAATAACCTGCAAGAACAAGTCAGACTAGGGATGAAATTGACCGTTAAAGAAAGTGAACTGACTGTTTCCAGCGCATAAATAACTGCATCCAGTTTGTGCTACATTCTTCCATCCACATCCTGCTAGCAGAGAGTGCGTGGTCTCTTTGTGCTGTTCAAACTAATTGGAGTCAGTAGATTAGTTTATTTGGTTAAGGCACTAGGAGCCTTCTAAACCATGCTGTTGGGGGTGTGTGGTGTGTGTACAAGTTTTTGTGTGTGTTTGTGTATGTGTGGGAGTGCGTTTTGTGCGTGTGTTTACGTGTATGTGTTTTGCATGTGTATTTTCTGTGATTGTGCTTTTTTTCGTGTGTGTGTTTTGTGTGCATGTTTTACACGTATGTGTTTTGTGCGTGTGTTTTGCACGTGTGTGCTTTGTTTGCATGTGTGTTTTCTGTGAGTGCGTTTTTTCTGCGTGTATGTGTTTCGCATCTGTATGTTTCGTTTGTGTGTTTTTTGCGAGTGTGTTTTCTGTGTATACTTTTTCTACGCGCGCGCGCGTGTTTGTGTGTGTGTGTGTGTGTGTGTGTGTGTGTGTGTGTGTTTTTGCATGTGTGTGTGATTCCTGTGAGAGTGTATGTGTGTATATTTATTGACCCTCAGCCTGTGAAGCTACTTGTTTTTCATTGTTCTAACCTCCTGCTGCTGTGGCTCAAACTCTCTGGAAGGCCTTTCAGAAAGTTAAGTCTGCCTGAGTGAGAGAATGCGATAAAAAGGGAAGCAGAGAGAGATGGTGAGAACAGAGATTACAGTTTTGGCTTGTGGCATTTGCTTGTTCCCACTGGTGCTATAGAAATGAGAGCTAATGTTCCATCCTGTTGTTCAGTTGGCAGGTTAGATCAGAATGAATTGAGCTGCTTGATCCTAGCTTGGGGCTTGGCGGTTGGTATTAAAGGCATTTCAATGTTCTTTAAATGCATCTCCTCACTGCCTGCCCTCAGGTTAGGGAAGGGACATTAAAGAATTGCATCTACTTGAAGCTTTAAGAGGACACAGATTTAATATAGAAACTCCCAGACACCAAGGTATTACTGCCTAATATAATTCTTGTGTGACTTCCTTAGCAACAAGCTAACAACATACCTTCTGGAAGGTATCTTAGTGTTATAAAAAGAAACTAATCACGGCATTTTTGCTCAGAATTGAGCCAAAACATTGAGTTTTAAGTGAGGACCAGCGAGTGATCCAGGCTGGGACCCCCTCCTATTCCCCAGCCCCAGCTACATAAACACAGTGGCTACAAGAACAAGAGGCCAGGAATACTGCAGCGAGTAGCTTGCCTCCTGACTCCCCAGACCTGTCCACCATCTACAAGGCACAAGTCAGGAGTTGATGGAATACTCCCCACTTGCCTGGATGTGTGTAGCCCCAACAGCACTCAAGAAGCCCGACACTCATCCTGCCCACACCGCATCCATAAATATTCAGTCACTCCCTCCACCACTGACCATCAGTCGCAGCAGTGTGTACCATGAACAAAAAACACTGTGGAGATTTACCAAGGTTTCTTAGGCATCACCTTTCAAACTCAAGACCTTGACCATTTGTAGGTAACATCACCATGATGCTACCAGGACTCAGGATGTTCCCTCATTATCAAGAGACAGGCGGTGGTGGTTTAAGCTGAGGACAACCACGGCCTCAAGCAAGGGGAGACATTGAGAAGGAGAGTCCTTCAGGGTGACCTCAGCCAGTGTGGGAACTGAACCCACATCCCTCAGCAAATCACAACTGGCAGTCCAGCCAACTGAGCTAACCAATACTTCACTTCCTTCTTGAAGGACAAGAGAAGCAGATACATGGGAACACCACCCCCTGCAAGTTCCCCTCTAAGCCACTCACCATCCTGACTCGGAAATATATCGCTATTCCCCGTCAGTGTCACTGGGTCAAAATTTCCTGGAAGGTTTACTCCACTAACACCTGGAATCAGCTGACTGTCTTATGAGGGAAAGTTTAATATGCTAAACACTGGAGGTCAGAAAAGTAAGATGTGAATTAATTGAAACAAATAATGTTTTTAAGGGGTTCTGACAGATGGATATGGCAGCATTATTTCTTCTTAGGAGGGAATATAAAACTAAGGATCACCGATTAAATAACTGCAAACTTAATTTTGGACTATTTGTCTTTAAACCTATTCTTTAAAAATGCCAAACACGGACAAAATTAATGATGCTCAAAGTAAAAGTGGGAACTTCAGTCTCATTAGGATTCCCTCAGGTCCGTATGATGCCAGAATACCGTCCCATTCAGTGTTGAGTGGATGTTAGCCAGGGGGTGTCGTTCGGCCAGTTTAATAGGATACAAAGTCAGGAGATACTGAGTTTGTGGTGTGCTCCAAGATTTCCCCAAAACAAAACAGCTTGAACATTACAGCCATCTATCAGTTGTCACTTTAATCCTGCAGGCTAACACCCTAGCGCAGCATGGCTGGAGTGCTGCACTGTCAGAGATGCCAGTTTTCAGGGGAGACTTCAAACTGAGACAATCTCAGACGAGCTTAGAGAGATCCTGTGGCTGTATTTGAAAATGAGCGCAGTAGTTCACGGGAGGGGCTCAGCCTTTGACCTGCTCTACCGGGGAGGGTGGGGGGAGAGAGAGAGAAAAGAAACAGATCATTTGGTCGCTTTTGTATTGTTGCTTTGAAGATCTTCCTGTGAGCAAATTGTTTTCTTGAATTGCAACCTGAGAGGAAGGGTTTTGAAAGGTGTGTGAAACACTGTGGTGGAGGGATGGGGTGTGTCCTGGTACCATAAATGGAGCTACCTAATTACGCAATTTGGTTGCATTCAACAGGAGCCAGGATTCTCCATTAACTGAGTGCCGATGTAGACTTGGGAAATAAATAGGCAACTGGTGAAGTGTCATGATGAAAACCAGCAATAAATGTCCCCCAGGTCATAGAATCCCTACAGTGTGGAAACAGGCCCTTCGGCCCCACAAGTCCACACCGACCCTCAGAGAACCCTATCCAAACACATCCCCCTATAATGCTTCTAATGTACCAATCCCTGAACACTACGGGCAATTTAGCATGATCAATCCACCTAAGCTGCACATCTTTGGACTGTGGGAGGAAACCTGAGCACCTGGAGGAAACCCACACAGACACAAGGAGAATGTGCAGACCATACACAGACTGTCATCCAAGGCCCTGAATTGAACGTGGGTCCCTGGCGCTGTGAAGCAGCAGTGCTAACCACTGAGACACCGAACCACTCTAAAGTAACCTGGACCCATTTGTGAGAAGTTGCCCATATCCCTCTAAATCCTTCCTGTTCATAGACCCATCCTAATGCCTTTTAAATGTTGTAATTGTACCAGCCTCCACCACTTCCTCCGGCAGCTCCTTCCATACACGCACCACCCTCTGTGTGAAACGTTTACCCCTTTTCAATCCTTCCCCTCTCACCTTAAACCTGTGCCCCTCTAATTTTGTATTCCCCCACCCTGGGGGGAAAAGACCTTGACTATTCACCCTATCCATGCCCCTTGTGGTTTTATAAACCTCTTTAAGGTTGACCCATCTGTTGCTGGGAAAGGTGTATCTTTGTTTTGTGTAGATTCAGGAGGCCCCAGTGAGGCAGGTGCAATGTAAGCCAGATGTTGTTTACACAGTGCTGAGAGATGGAGGGTTCTGGCGACTAGCCTTGTGTTGTTACCAGCGGACACATTGACTTGCTACTCTTTGCTGATAAGCCCTCCTGATAACAGTAATCTTTGCAAAACTTGAGACAGCAGACTGCAGCCGTTGTCATAGTTGCAGAGTCACTAAAAGCTTTTTGTTGTCTGGCATTTCAGGTGCAGGGGAGGGTTGGGTGGCCACATTTAAAGGCTCGTATTGTTAATGGCTCACTTTAACCCCAAAACTGCATATCAATCTCGCCTGTGGCAGGAACCTGGGGCCTGATTACACTGTCAGGAGCAGGGCAGGCTGTTTATGCTTAAAGAGAGGTAGGTTAGTTCAGCAGGAAAAGCTTTTAGAAGAAACTGAAATTGTGCTGGCCACTGTATATCGCATTATGCAAGAGCTTTCAGTGCTGAGATATACCTAGGCGGATTTAACCTTAACTCTTCATGCCCACCTCCTCAAACAGAGGGAGCTTTAATGCCTTTATCACATCCCTCTGATGTTACATTTACAATAGTATTGAAATAAAACAGGAAGGGCTTGGAACACTTGCCTTAATTGCTCAGTCCTTTGAGTATAGGAGTTGTGACATCATGTTGAGGTTGTGCAGGATATTAGTTAAGCCTCTCCTGGAATAATGTGCCCAGGTCTGATCACCCAGTTACTGGAAGGACATCATTAAGCTGGAGAAGGTTCAGAAGAGATTTACAAGGATGTTGCCTCACATGGAAGGTTTGAGTTATAAAGAAAGGCTAAACAGGCTGGGACTTTTATCACTGGAGCACAGAAGGTTGATAGAAGTTTATGAAACGATGAGAGGTATAGATAGAGTTAATGGTCACTGTCTTTTCCTTAGGATGGGCATTCAAGACAAGGGGGCACATTTTTAACGC